>NW_027094090.1:378320-619701 GCF_029207755.1 Chamaea fasciata | reverse complement strand
GGTGGGATTCAGGCAGGAACAGGTGGGATTCAGGCAGGAACAGGTGGAATTGAGGCAGGAACAGGTGGGATTCAGGCAGGAACAGGTGGGATTCAGGCAGGAACAGGTGGGATCCGGGCGGGGCAGGACTCACCGCCTGTCCCACAGACATCGTGCAGATGCACATCGAGACCCTGGATGCCGTGCACAGGGAGAGCAAGCGGCTCCCTCCCATCCAGAAGGTAGGGAAGGCGCAGCCGGGCTGGGAGCAGAGCCTGGGGGCCGTGAGACCCCCCCCCACCACGGGCCTGAGCCCCCCGCTGCTCCCCCAGCCCAAGCTGCTGCGGCCCGCCCTGCTGCTGGGCGAGGAGTGCGTGATGGAGGGGCTGCGCGTGTACCTGATGCCGGACGGGCGCGAGGAGGCGGCCGGGGGCAGCGTCGGGGGGCCCCCCCTGCTCCCCGCCGAGGGCGCCGTGTTCCTCACCACCTACAGGATCATCTTCAAGGGGACCCCCACCGACCCCCTGGGTGAGGGGCTGCGGCCTGGGGGGCGGCGGGGGGCGGGGGGCATCCCTGGGGAGCAGGGGGATGGTCAGGGATCCCTGGGGTGGAGGGTTGGTGATCCCTGGGGTTCAGGAGGCTGGTCAGGGATCCCTGGGGAGGAGGGTTGGGGATCCCTGGGGATCAGGAGGCTGGTCAGGGATCCCTGGAGAGGAGGGTTGGGGATCCCTGGGGATCAGGGAACTGGTCAGGGATCCCTGGGGAGGAGGGTTGGTGATCCCTGGGGAGCAGGGAGCTGGTCAGTGGTTCCTGGAGTTCAGGGGTCTGGTCAGGGATCCCTGGAGAGGAGGGTTGGTGATCCCTGGGGGGCAGGGGGCTGGTCAGAGATCCCTGGGGAGGAGGGTTGGTGATCCCTGGGGTTCAGGAGGCTGGTCAGGGATCCCTGGGGGGAGAGTTGGTGATCCCTGGGGTTCAGGGGGCTGGTCAGGGATCCCTGGAGAGGAGGGTTGGTGATCCCTGGGGATCAGGAGGCTGGTCAGGGATCCCTGGGGAGGAGGCTTGGTGATCCCTGGGGAGCAGGCGTTGTTTGTTTCTGGCTGTTGTGTCCCATGGCCCCGTGTCCGAGGGTGGCCTGGGATGGCCTGGCCCTGCCCAGGCCCGGGCAGGGAGGGATCTGACCCGTTCCTGTCCCGTGTCCAGTGGGGGAGCAGGTGGTGATCCGGTCCTTCCCCATCGCCTCGCTGACCAAAGAGAAGAAGATCAGTGTCCAGGCCCAGGCGGATCAGTTCATCCAGGAGGGACTGCAGCTGCGCTCCTGCACATTCCAGGTGGGACCCCGTGCTGGGAGACAGCTCCCCCAAACCTGCCCCCAAACCTGCCCCCAAACCTGCCCCCAAACCTGCCCCCAAACCTGCCCCCAAACCTGCCCCCAAACCTGCCCCAAACCTGCCCCCAAACCTGCCCCCAAACCTGCCCCCAAACCTGCCCCCAAACCTGCCCTCAAACCTGCCCCAAACCTGCCCCCAAACCTGCCCCCAAACCTGCCCCCAAACCTGCCCCCAAACCTGCCCCAAAACCTGCCCCAAACCTGCCCCGAACCTGCCCCAAACCTGCCCCAAACCTGCCCCCAAACCTGCCCCCAAACCTGCCCCAAAACCTGCCCCAAAACCTGCCCAAACCTGCCCCAAAACCTGCCCTGCACTGGGACACCCAGGAGCAGGAGGGGACACCCCAGGAGGAATGGGACACAGGAAAGGGACAGAGGGAAGGGGATGGACAGAGGGAAGGGGATGGACAGAGGGCAGGGAATGGGACAGAGGGCAGGGAATGGGACAGAGGGCAGGGAATGGGACGGAGGGAAGGGAACGGGAATTCAGGGAGAGACAGGGCAGCCCCTCAGCCCAGGCCGTGCCCGTGGTGCTCCGGGGTGGCTCCAAGCTCTGCCCCGATCCCTGGGGAGAGCTGTCCCCTGGGCTGAGCCCTCTGTGCCCCCCTGGCCGTGCCCCCCCAGCTGCTGAAGATCGCCTTTGACGAGGAGGTGGCCTCGGACAGCGCCGAGATCTTCCGGAAGCACCTGCACAAGCTGCGCTACCCGCAGCACGTGCGCGGCACCTTCGCCTTCACCGTGGGCCAGTCCCCCAAGCAGGCCATGCAGCCCAAGGCCAAGGAGAAGAACCCCTCACTCAGGTACCTGTGCCAGGAGGGGCAGCCACACCCGGATGGGATTCCTTCCGTCCTCTGGGACACCCCCTCCTGTCCCTGCTCTGGTTTGCATCGCTGGAGAGCAGAGAGTCCTTAGGGTTAGAAAAACCCTGTGGGACAGTGACTCCGGCCATCCCCAACACTGACCCTGTCCCCAAGTGCCACATCCACACGGCTCTGAAATCCCTGCAGGGATGGGGGATCCCGTTCTCCTTTCCAGGAGGGAATTTCCCCAGTATCCAGCCAAACCTCCCCTGGCCCGGCCCGAGGCCGTTCCCTCTCCTCCTGTCCCTGTTCCCTGGCAGCACAGCCCGACCTCACCCTTCCTGTCAGGGCGTTGTGGGGACCAAAGAGCTGCGGGTGTCCCCTGTCCTGCAGTGTCCCCAGCCCCACACAGTCACGCTGGGGAGTGGGAGTTGGTGGCAGTGGCATCCCCTGCCTGAGGAAATGTCCCCCAGGAGGGGTTCCAGTGGCCTGGGTGGCTCAGGGACGCAGTGCTGCAGTGCTGGGTGACTTGGGGACACAGTGCTGCAGTGCTGGGTGACTCAGGCACATTGTCCTGCAGTGCTGGGTGACACTATTCCCGCACTGGGTGACTCGAGGACACTGTTACTGCACGGCGTGTCTCAGGGATGCAGTGCTGGGTGACAGGGATGCAGTGCTGCAGTGCTGGGTGGCTTGGGGACATTGTCCTGCAGCATTGGGTGACGTGGGGACACAGTCCTTCAGTGCTGAATGACTGGGCAGCATTTTCCCATCATGCTGGGTGACTTGGGGACATTGTCCGGCAGTGCTGGGTGACCTGCGGACATTGTCCTGCAGGACTGGCTGCAGCCCTGAGCCCAGGCTTGGCTGGAAATGGCCCTGCCATGGGTCCCCTGGTCCCTGGGGTGGATCCCCTGGTCCCTGCCATGGGTCCCCTGGTCCCTGTGCTGGATCCCCTGGTCCCTGTGCTGGATCCCTGTCCCTTGCTGTGGTTTGCAGCCCTCCTCCCCTGGGATGAGCCGGAGCTGTGCCTGTGGCAGCTCCGATGGCAGAGCAGGCCACGTCCCCCCAGATCCAGAGGGTGGGGACACTGCTCCTCCTGGCTGCCCCATCCCACCTCCCCAGCACCCCAAAGCCCTTGGGAATGGCAGCTGGGGCTCCAGCAGGGCCGAGGCGCTGGCAGGTGACACGTCCATCCCCTCCCGTGTGCCGGTGACCGCCCTGAGGGCCGAGGGCTGTGCCTGCCTGCGTGACAGCGCTGTCCCCGTGTCCCCAGGACGCTGTCCAAGAACCTGGTGAAGAACGCCAAGAGGACGATCGGCCGGCAGTACGTGACCCGCAAGAAGTACACGCCGCCGGCCTGGGAGCAGCGGGGCAGCCAGCACTTCGCCGAGGACAACGAGGACGAGATCTCAGGTGGGCAACGCCCCGGGAAGGCCACCTGGGAGAAGCCCCTGCACTGGGAGCGGGGTGGGAGTGTCGGAGCATCTGAGGACGGCAGGGAGAGGGAATTCTGCAAACCCGAGACGCTCACAGAAACACGCGGTTTTATTGCAAGGGTCGTGGGGTAAAAAGGGTCGGGCCTTCAGCCACCGGCCTCGGCTGAAGGGAAGCCCCAGGGTGAGTGAGAGAGGGAGATAGAGAGGTGAGCGCAGGGTAAGAGAGCTGAGCGTGGTGGGGTAAGAGCAAGAGAGAGAGATAAGAGGTAAAAGCAAAGAGGGCAGAGAACCCCCTTGCAATCCATTCTATCTCCTTTTGTACTGAATATTCTACTTTACAGCGACCAACCGACGCCAGATACAAAACCTACAAACTTTGCAAGCAGCCGATGAGATCTGCTGTATTACCTTATCATTCTGTATTCTAAACTCCAAAGGCTACTTTCTTATCTCTCTCTCCCTGATACCTTGGCAGGGCTACTCCCTTGAGTCCTTTTGTTTTCTCTCCCTCAACCCATCTCCGGCTAGTCCCCGTCTTCCTGCCTGCCATGATCACATCTCAAAGCCGGCTTTCATTTCTATTTCGCTCACAGGTTTTGTATTTTCAGTATTTCTTGTCAGGCAATCGTATTTGCAGGCTTTCCCTGTCTCACCTTTCCCAACATGGGAGCATCTCCTGGGTGCTGCCCCAGCCTCGGCTGCTGGTGGGGGCAGGTGGAGAACCCAGCCTGGGCTGGCTGGAAAACCCCTGAGGCTCCGGGGATGGTGACAGCAGCGGGGTCGGACATTGCTCCATCCCATCCTGCTGCTCTGGGGCACGGCGCGCGTGCGCCGAGGTGTCCCCAACCCCGCCTTGTCCCCGCCGTGTCCCCGCAGTGTCCGAGGAGCTGGACAGGAGCACGCTGACGCCCAGCAGCACCATGAGGCCGTCGGAGAAGATGACCATGACGCACGTGGTGGAGCGCGCCTGCTGCCGGGACTACCAGCGGCTGGGGCTGGGCACGCTGAGCAGCAGCCTGACCCGCTCCAAGAACGAGCCCTTCCGCATCTCCACCGTCAACCGCATGTACGCCATCTGCCGCAGGTGAGCTGGCCTGGGCACCGAGCCCTGGGGGTCCCTGGGGTCCCTGGGGGTCCCTGTGTGTCCCTGTGTGTCCCTGCGGGTCCCTGTGTGTCCCTGTGGATCCCTGGGGGTCGCTGCAGGTCCCCGCAGGTCCTTGTGGGTCTCTGTGGGTCCCCGTGGATCCCTGTGTGTCCCTGTGGGTCCCCGTGGATGCCCGCGGGTCCCCATGGGTCCCTGCGGGTCTGTGTGGATCCCTGTGGATCCCTGCAGATCCCTGCAGATCCCTGTGGACCCCTGGGGGTCCCTGCACATCCCGGTGTCACCAGGACACCCAGAACCACCAGGATCAATAAAACTCTGTAGCAGTGCTGGCAAGTACAGCATCCCTTTGTCCTTGGCCAAATGAATCCCCGTGTGTGCCAGCAGGTCCCAGCGATCCCGGTGTCACCAGGACACCCGGAACCACCGGGATGAACAGAACCCTCCAGCGGTTCCGGCAGGTCCAGCATCCCTTTGTCCTTTTCCAACTGAATCCCTGTGGATCCCAGCAGATCCCTGTGGATCTCGGTGTCACCGGGATACCCGGAACCACCGGGATGAACAGAACCCTCCAGTGGTTCCGGCAGGTCCGGCATCCCTTTGTCCTTGGCCGGCCGAGTCCCAGCCCGCAGCGCCCCGCAGCTTTCTCTTTGGGTTGGGCTCGGCGGTCTTGGAGGTCTCTTCCAAGCTCGTGATGCTGTCATTCTGCGATTCTCAGTAATTGATACGTTTCTAGCCAATGTTTGTTGGCTCTGAGTTGCCCAGTCCTCTCCGTTAATCGCTGTTCTGCCCTCTGTTGATAATTGGTTTCTCACTTCTCGTGATTCGTCTGAGTTCTCCGGTGTTTTTATCATGTTTTTCCCACGTTTCCACCCCCCAGTGGGGAGTTTCCAGCACTGAGGCCGGAATGTGTCTATTAGTGTTCCCTTTGTCTTCATTTACTCCAATGTCCCCTTGGATGACCATGAGTCCTGGTCACTCCATCGTGTCCTTGGATGACCATGAGTCCTGGTCACTCCATCGTGTCCTTGGATGACCATGAGTCCTGGTCACTCCATCGTGTCCTTGGATGGCCATGAGTCCTGGTCACTCCATCGTGTCCTTGGATGGCCATGAGTCCTGGTCACTCCATTGTGTCCTTGGGTGACCATGAGTCCTGGTCACTCCATTGTTTCCTTGGGTGACCATGAGTCCTGGTCACTCCATCACATGTGGCCATGAGTCCTGGTCACTCCACTGTTTCCTTGGATGACCATGAGTCCTGGTCACTCCATCGTGTCCTTGAACGGCCATGAGTCCTGGTCACTCCATTGTGTCCTTGGATGACCATAAATCCTGGTCACTCCATCATGTCCTTGAGGGGCCGCAAATTCCATCTCCCAGGTGTCCAGTTTAACTCCCTGGGGCTTTGTTCAGTGCACCTTGTCAGGGTTGGTGTTACCCAAGTCAGAATCTTGATTTAATGATCCGAGGAACAATCTACCAGGCGTTCGGAGGAGGTGAATTAGCGCGCGCCGCTCAGCATTAATTAAAGCCCTAACGAAGCCCGGGGCTCTGTGCCCGCAGCTACCCCGGGCTGCTGATCGTGCCGCAGAGCATCCAGGACAACACCATCCAGCGCATCTCGCGCTGCTACCGGCAGAGCCGCTTCCCGGTGGTGTGCTGGAGGAACTCCCGCACCAAGGCCGTGCTGCTGCGCTCCGGGGGCCTCCACGGCAAGGGCGTCGTCGGCCTCTTCAAGTCCCAGAACGCCCCCACGCCAGGTGAGCCTCCTGCCCCGGCTGGAGCACGGAGCTGGGGCTGTGGGATCGCCCCTGGATCCGGGCCGTGACACCTGGGGGTCCCCTGGCTCCCGGCGGTGACACCTGGGGGACTCCGGCTCTGGGAAGTGACACTCAGGGGTCCCCTGGCTCCTGGCAGTGACAATCGGGTTCCCTGACCCTGGGAAGTGACACTTGGGGGTTCCCTGGCTCCCAGCAGTGACACTCAGGGGTCCCCTGGCTCTTGACAGTGACGCTTGGGGGACTCCAGCTCTCAGCAGTGACACTCAGGGTCCCTTGGCTCCAGGCAGTGACACTCGGGGTCCCCTGGCTCCAGGCGGTGACACCTGGGGGACTCTGGCTCCGGACTGTGACACTCGGGGGTCCCCTGGCTCCCAGCAGTGACACTCAGAGGTCCTCTGGCTCCAGGCAGTGATGCTCGGGGTCCCCTGACTCCGGACTGTGACACTCGGGGGTCCCCTGGCTCCCAGCAGTGACACTCAGAGGTCCTCTGGCTCCAGGCAGTGACGCTCGGGGTCCCCTGGCTCCAGACTGTGACACTCGGGGATCCCCTGGCTCTGGGAAATGACATTCACGGGTCCCCTGGCTCCTGGAAGTGACACTCAGGGGTCCCCTGGCTCTTGACAGTGACACCTGGGGGACTCCGGCTCCCAGCAGTGACACTCGGGGGTCTGTGACTCTGGGTGGTGACACTGGTGTGTCCCCTGGGTCTGGAGTGCTGACACTCAGGGGTCTCCCTGGCTCTGGGCAGTGATACCTGGGGGTCTCCAGGATCCGGCAGTGACACTCTGGGGTCTCCAGCTCTGGGTGGTTACCCTCAGAGGTCTCCTGGTTCCGGGTGGTGACAGTCCGCGGCTATCCAGCTGACATTTGGGGTGTCCCCTGCAGGCCCCTCGCAGGCAGACTCCACGAGCCTGGAGCAGGAGAAGTACCTGCAGGCTGTCATCAATTCCATGCCCCACTACTCGGACGCCGGCGGGCGCAACACCCTCAGCGGCTTCACCTCGGCCCACATGAGCAGCGCAGGTGAGGGGGGCACAGGTGGGCTCCTGCCAGCCCTGGGTCCTGCTCTGCATCCCAAGGGAGCTGCTCTCGGGGTCCCACGTCCCAGGAGGCAGCACAGCCTCTCCAGAGCTCCCAGCTCCAGCTGGGTCTCCCTGGCTGTGGGTCAGGATGGATTTGGGGAGATCTGGTGGCCCTGGAGCTGGGAGCACTGGGAGCCATGGGGGTTTTGGGAATCCCGGTGTCCCTGGAGCACTGGGGGTTTTGGGACTCCCGGTGTCCCTGGAGCACTGGGGGTTTTGGGAATCTCAGTGTCCCTGGAGCCCTGGGGGTTTTGGGAATCCCAGTGTCCCTGGAGCACTGGGAGCCCTGGGGATTTTGGGAATCCCAGTGTCCCTGGAGCACTGGGGGTTTTGGGACTCCCAGTGTCCCTGGAGCACTGGGAGCCCTGGGGGTTTTGGGACTCCCAGTGTCCCTGGAGCCCTGGGGGTTTTGGGAATCCCAGTGTCCCTGGAGCACTGGGAGCCCTGGGGGTTTTGGGACTCCCAGTGTCCCTGGAGCACTGGGAGCCCTGAGAGCCAAAGCCTGTGCTGGGGTCTGGGCACTCTGCGGTGGGGACAGACTCTTCCCACCAGGATCTCAGCACTGCCTGTCCCCCATGCGCAGTGCCGGGGTCAGTCTGGGGACCCCCGGTAAGTCTGTGCCCAGCTGGCCCATCCCAGCTGGCCCATCCCAGCTGGCCCTTGCCTGCAGGGCAGAGCTCCATCACGCCCTGCCACACTCCGGTGCCATCCGTGTTGTCCCAGTGCCATCTGTCCTGTCCTGGTGCCACCCACGCCGTCCCATCATCCCACCCACCATCACTGTGGACACATCAGGGGCTGGGGGCTCTGGGGAGCCCGGGGGTGGGCTCCCTGATCCCGAAGGGAGAGAACTTCCCCACAGCCCCTCCGAGGCCTTTCCCCGCTGTGTGGGGACCAGAGCAGGGGGCTCAGGGTGGCACGGGTGACCCCAGCGTGGGCTGGGGGCCGAGCCCCCTCCTCCAGGGCTGCCCCTGGTTTTCTGTGGCTCCATCTGGACGGTGCTTCCTGCGCTGGCTCCGCTTCTCCGGGGTTCTGCTTGCTGCTGCTTCCTCCTGGCCCCTGCCCCGGCTCCAGCGGGGCCTGGGGAGCCCCAGCAGGGCCTCGGGAGCCTGACCTTCTCTTGGTGCTGCAGATTTCTCCGACAAGAGGCAGCAGCCTAAGCTGGGATCGCTCATGAAGCAGGTGATGGGAGGGAAGGACGAAGGGCCTGGGACTTTGAGCCGCGGAGGTGAGGACGGGCTGGGGGCACTGCCTGGGGGGCCTCGCTGAGACCCCCAGCCCTGAGCAGCTCTTGTAGAGTAGATGCTTCTCTGGGGGGAGCAGGTGATCCCCTGGGAAGAGCAGGGGATCATTTCCTGGGAAGAGCAAGGCATGATTCCCTGGGAAGAGCAGGTGAAGATTCCCAAGGAGAACAGGTGACCCCTGGGAAGAACAGGTGATGATGATTCCCTGGGAAGAACAGGTGATGAAACCCTGGGAAGAGCAGGGGATGATTCCTGGGAAGAGCAGGGGATGATTCCCAAGGAGAACAGGTGATCCCTGGGAAGAGCAGGTGATGATCCCCTGGGAAAAGCAGGTGGTAATCCTTTGGGAGGAGCAGGTGATCCCTGGGGAGAGCAGATGGTGATCCCCTGGGAAGAACAGGTGATGATTCCCTGGGAAGAACAGGTGATGAAACCCTGGGAAGAGCAGGGGATGATTCCTTGGGAAGAGCAGGTGACCCCTGGGAAGAGCAGGTGATGATCCCCTGGGAAGGGCAGGTGGTGATTCCTTGGGAAGAGCAGGTGGTGATCCCCTGGGAAGAGCAGGTGATCATTTCCTGGGAAGAGCAGGTGAAGATTCCCAAGGAGAACAGGTGACCCCTGGGAAGAGCAGGTGGTGAAACCCTGGGAAGAGCAGGTGGAGATCTCCTGGGAAGAGCAGGTGACCCCTGGGAAGAGCAGGTGATGATCCCTGGGAAGAGCGGATGCTCCCCTGAGCCGCAGGGAGGGCGGGAGGGCCCGGCCGCAGCCCCGGCGCCATTGCCTCCATCCCATCCCATCCCATCCCATCCCATCCCGTCCCGTCCCATCCCGTCCCGTGTCCGTGGCTCCATGTCCCTCGCTGAGGTCGCTTCCCTCCTGTGCCCCCAGGGCTGGGTCACAGAGCCAGGGTCATCACCCTGTCCAGCCCCAAGTGCGCGTCGCCGAAGGGCCGCGAGACGCCCCGAGGTACGGCCGCCTGTGACACTGACCACTGACCCCACACTCACCCACTCACTGCCTCCGTGCCCCTCACCACTAATGCCCAGTAACCCCAGTAACCCCAGTAACCCCCCGGGCCCCCTGCTGCTCCACGGGCACGGTAAGTACCGGGCAGCCTCGCCAGGTTTGCTTTGGGCTCCTCGGCCTCTGCGGTGCCGCGGCGGGGCTGTGGCTGCTGGCAGGGCCGTGCTGCAGGTGACAGGGCTGTGACACAGGTGGCAGGGCCGTGCTGCAGGTGACAGGGCTGTGACACAGGTGGCAGGGCCGTGCTGCAGGTGACAGGGCCGTGCTGCAGGTGACAGGGCTGTGACACAGGTGGCAGGGCCGTGACACAGGTGGCAGGGCCGTGCTGCAGGTGACAGGGCTGTGACACAGGTGGCAGGGCCGTGCTGCAGGTGACAGGGCCGTGCTGCAGGTGACAGGGCTGTGACACAGGTGGCAGGGCCGTGACACAGGTGGCAGGGCCGTGCTGCAGGTGACAGGGCTGTGACACAGGTGGCAGGGCCGTGCTGCAGGTGGCAGGTCCTGGTGGCGCTGGAGTGGGCTGTGACAGTGACAGTGACAGTGTCAATGCCAGTGAGGAGCCACAGAGCCGCCGGGGTCCGAATCCGGCAGACAGGAATTCCTGCAGCAGCACCCAGAGGGAGAAGGAGCCAAAGCAAACCTGGTGCCCAGCACCTCCCTGGCATGTGCCCCCCGGCTGGGGACGTGGGGACAGCTCAGCCCCCCCGGCTGGGGACGTGGGGACAGCTCAGCCCCGAGCCCGCCCTGACCCGGCCCCACCCCGCAGGGAAGTGGGGCAGCATCCGGGCCAGCGGCCGCATGAGCAGCTACGCCCTGAACGTGGAGATCGGGTCCCGCCTGGCCGGGAAGGACCTGCTGGGGACACAGCACAACGGGACCCCCGCCGAGCCCTCCTTCCTGCGCCAGCACCGCGCCTCGCTCTACATCATCGGGGACAAGTCCCAGCTGAAGGTGACACGCGCCCGCACGGCCACCTCGGGGGAGGGACACGGCTGGGAAGGGTCTGGAGCCCCAGGAGGGGCTGAGGGAGCTGGGCAAGGGGCTGAGCCTGGAGAAAAGGAGGCTCGGGGGGGACCTGGTGGCTCTGCACAAGTCCCTGCCAGGAGGGGACAGCCGGGGGGTCGGGCTGTGCTGTCAGGGGACAGGGACAGGAGCAGAGGGAACGGCCTCGGGGAGGCTCAGGGTGGCCAGCAGCAGGAATTTCCTCATGGAAAGGGTGCTCAGGAGCTGCCCAGGGAGGTTTGGAGTGCCAGTCCCTGCAGGGATTTAAAATCCACGTGGATGTGGCACGTGGGGACATGGCAGTGCTGGCTGTGGTTGGACTCCACGCTCTCCGAGGGCTTTTCCAACGCAAAGAATTCCCTGATGCCGAGGGTGGCAGTGGCTCAGGCCAGCCCAGGCCAGCCCAGGCCAGCCCAGGCCAGCCCAGGCCGTCTGTCCCCCCGCAGGGCGTGAAGCCAGACCCTCTGCAGCACTGGGAGGTGGTGCCCATCGAGGTGTTCGACGTGCGCCAGGTCAAGGCCAGCTTCAAGAAGCTGATGAAGGCCTGCGTGCCCGGCTGCCCCTCCAGCGACCCCAGCGTGGCCTACCTGCGCTCCCTGGAGGAGTCAGAGTGGCTGTCCCAGGTCAGCACCTGGCTCCATTGGGACACCCTGGGGACACCCAGGGCGGTGAGGGACAAGGGTGGGACAGTGCAGAGCTCAGCTCTGTGGTGCCGGACGGGGCTGCTGGCCGGGAACGCGGGGCAGTGTTGGCTCTGGAGGGGCTGGGACAGGCCAGCGCCCAGGGGGACTGCTGGACCCACTCCGGAGGGGGAGAGAGGCCCTGTCCCCTGTCCCTGCTGCCGTGTCCTAGCGCGGGGTGGTGGCCCCTGACCCCCGAGCGTGGCCTCACTCCGGAGCAGGGGACACTGCCCCCGCAGCCAGCCCAGGAATCCCCCGTGCCCTCCTCACTGCCCGCCCTGCCCTCGGCAGATCCACAAGATCCTGCAGATCTCGGTGCTGGTGGTGGAGCTGCTGGACACGGGCTCCTCCGTGCTGGTCAGTCTGGAGGACGGCTGGGACATCACCACCCAGGTGAGCGCCCGGCGCCGGCCGGGGCGGCCCCGTGGCCGTGTCCCCGCAGCCCCTGCAGTCCCCCTGTCCCCGCAGGTGGTGTCCCTGGTGCAGCTGCTGTCCGACCCCTACTACCGGACCCTGGAGGGCTTCCGGCTGCTGGTGGAGAAGGAGTGGCTGTCCTTCGGCCACCGCTTCAGCCACCGCGGCGCACAGACCCTGGCCGGGCAGAGCAGCGGCTTCGCCCCCATCTTCCTGCAGTTCCTGGACTGTGTGCACCAGGTGAGCCCCGCCACCTGCGCCAGGGGAGCCCCCGGTGCCCCCCAAGACCCCCCAAGTCCATGAGTGTCCAGTGAGAACCCCAGCACCCAGGAGGACCCCTCAGTGCCCACTGTGTCCACCCCCAAGTGTCCGGTGGGACCCCTGAGCGCCCAGTGGGACCCCCAAGTGCCCAGAGGGGCCCCCGAGGCTGCAGCAGGACCCCCGAGCCCGGGGAGTGCCCGGGGGTGGGCCCGGGCCAGCCCGTGTCCCCGGATCCCGGCCATCCCGGGGCTCTCCCGTCGCTGCTCCCACAGATCCACCTGCAGTTCCCCATGGAGTTCGAGTTCAGCCAGTACTACCTGAAGTTCCTCAGCTACCACTACATTTCCAACCGCTTCCGGACATTCCTGCTGGATTCGGACTACGAGCGCATCGAGCTGGGTGAGGGCGGCGTGCGGGCCCGGGGGGGACACCTGCCCCTGGCCCTGTCACACCCCGTGTCCCCTCTGTCCCCCAGGGCTCCTGTACGAGGAGAAGGGCGAGCGGAAGGGCCAGCAGGTCTCCAAATCCATCTGGGATTACATCGACCGCCTCAACAAGAAAGCTCCCGTCTTCTTCAACTACCTGTACGCACCTGAGGACGGGGAGGTGAGAGCTGGGGGCACCTGGAGGGGGCTGGGAGCACCTGGGATCCTCCTGCAGGAGCAGCTGGAGCTGGGATTTGTCCACTGGGAAGGGACCCCAGAGCCCCCCAGGGCCACCCCTGCCATGGCAGGGACACCTCCCGCTGTCCCCGGCTGCTCCAGCCCCAGTGTCCAGCCTGGCCTTGGCCATTCCAGGGATCCAGGGGCAGCCACAGCTGCTCTGGCAATTCCAGCCCGGGCAGCAATTCCCAATGTCCCAATGTCCCACGCAGCCCTGCCCTGTGGCAGTGGGAAGCCGTTCCCTGTGTCCTGTCCCTCTGTCCCTTGTCCCCAGCCCCTCTGCAGCTCTCCTGGAGCCCCTGAGGTTTCCCTGGAGCCTTTCCCTCTCCAGGCTGGGCATTCCCAGCGCTCCACGTGGACCCGCTGTCCCCTTGCTCTGGCTGGGAGTGCCCAGCCCGGCCCTGCTGCCCTTCCTGAGCCACCCCTGCCCCTCCAACAGGTGCTGAGGCCGTACAGCAACATCTCCAACCTGAAGGTGTGGGATTATTACACGGAGGAGACGCTGTCCGAGGGCCCTTCCTACGACTGGGAGCTGGCGCAGGGGCAGGCGGAGCCGGAGGAGGCGGATCGGCAGGACACGGCGGCCCCGCAGAGCAAGCGCAGGATCATCTGGCCCTGCTACGACAACCGCGGCCGCGTGGAGCCCGACGCCATCTCCAAACTGCTCGAGGTCGCCATCGCTGGTGACACCGGGGGTGGCCCCCGGCACGGCCGCGGGACACGGACAGCGGGACAGGGACAGGGACAGCGGCCCTGGGACAGGGACAGCGGCGCTGGGATAGGGACAGCGGCCTCGGGACAGGGTCAGCAACCGCAGGACAGGGACAGCCAGCCTGGGACAGAGACAGCAGCCCCAGGACAGGGACAGCAGCCCCGAGGTAGGGACAGTGGCCCTGGGATAGGACAGGGACAGTGGCCCCACGGGTTTTGTCCCCTCCAGGGCTGATGGCAGAATTCCCCCCACAGGAGCTGCACAACCTGGAGATGGAGCTGGGGCAGGTCCCCGAGCGCTGGAAGGACACGTGGGACAAGGTGAAAGCGTCCCAACGCACGGAGGGGCGGCAGGAGGGCAGCAGGGTAGGTGACAGGGTGTGACGGTGTGTGGCAGGGGCTGTGGCTGTGTGTCGGGGTGCGGACATGGCCGTGGCAGGGGCTGCGACGGGACTGTGACAGCGGCGTGACGCAGTGCGGCGGGCTGGGGCTGGCTCTGATGCTGGCTCTGAGGGCGGCTGTGGCGCTGGCTCCGGCCGGTGCCGGTGCTCTCCCCCAGCCCCCTCAGGCCGCCCGTGTCCCGCAGACCCCCAGCTCCCTGCTGATGTCGTCGGGGCTGTCCCACCACCGCCGCTCGCTGGGCGTGTACCTGCAGGAGAGCGGGGTGGGCTCCACGCTCAACCTCAGCCTGGACAGCGACACCAGCAGCACCTCCACCCCATCCAGCGGGAAGCCGGGCGGCCGCCGCAGCACCTCCACCCTCTACAGCCAGTTCCAGATGTCGGAGAGCGAGAACAGGCAGGCGGGGCCGGGAATGGGCCGGGAATGGGCTGGGAATGGGCCGGGAATGCCGGCAGCAGGAGGTGGATCCCCCCCGCGGGGGCAGCACCTGGATCCCGCTGGGTTCCCATCCCTGACCCCGCTGTTCCCGGCCACTTCCTGCCCCGCAGATCCTACGAGGGGTCTCTGTACAAGAAAGGCGCCTTCATGAAACCCTGGAAGTCTCGGTGGTTTGTGCTGGATAAAACCAAACATCAGGTACGGGCTGGGCCCCGCGGTCGGTCCTGGCCGTCCATCCCATCCCATCCCATCCCATCCCATCCCATCCCATCCCATCCCATCCCATCCCATCCCATCCCATCCCATCCCATCCCATCCCATCCCATCCCATCCCATCCCATCCCATCCCATCCCATCCCATCCCATCCCATCCCTGCGCTGAGCGCTCCTGTCCCGCAGCTGCGCTACTACGACAGCCGGATGGACACGGAGTGCAAGGGGGTCATCGACCTGGCCGAGGTGGAGTCCATCACGCCGGGGACGCCCACCATGGGGGCCCCCAAGACGGTGGACGAGAAAGCTTTCTTCGACGTGAGTGTCCCCCGGGGCCGGCGCTGGGCAGCTCCGCTCGCTCTGACCGCTCCGGCCCGGCTCTGGAGCGCTGCCCCGGGGGCGCCGCCCTCAGCCGCGCCTTCTCTCTGCCCGCAGCTGAAGACGACGAAACGAGTTTACAATTTCTGCGCCCAGGACGTGCAGCTGGCGCAGCAATGGATCGACCGCATCCAGAGCTGCCTGTCGGACGCGTGAGCCCGGCTCGGCGGAGCCGCAATTCCAGGCACGGCTGCCGGGCTCGCCGCGGGAGCAGAGGCAGCGCCGGGCTGCGGGCCGAGCCCGGCGCTGAGGCAGAGGAGGAGCGGCTCTTCCTCCCGGCCGCCGGGCAGGACGGGCGTGCCCCGGGGTGGGGCGGCACAGGGAGGGATTCCTCGCGTTGAAGCGGGCGGGGGCCCCGTGCCGCCCCCGAGCCCCGTCTGAGCCGTGTCGTGTCCCCGTGTCCTCCGCGTGTCCCCTCCCCGCTCCGGCTCCCTGGGCGGGGGGTCCTGCCGCACACCCCCACCCCACACTGCTGGCAGAGGCACAGCTGTCCCCTTGTCCTTGTCCTCCTCGCATGTCTGCCAGAGCCCCCCCGGAACCTGCCCTGCCCCTCCCGGCCCGGCAGCGAGTCCTGGGCTCTGCTCCCGCCCCGCCGGAGCCGGGCCCTGCCGCTCAGGGGGTGGCACAGGGGACAGAGCCCTGCCGCTCGGGGGGTGGCACAGGGGACAGAGCCCTGCCGCTCAGGGGGTGGCACAGGGGACAGAGCCCTGCCGCTCGGGGGGTGGCACTGGGGACAGAGCCCTGCCGCTCGGGGGGTGGCACTGGGGACAGAGCCCTGCCGCTCAGGGGGTGGCAGAGGGGACAGAGCCCTGCCGCTCCTGGGGTGGCACAGGGGACAGAGCCCTGCCGCTCAGGGGATGGCACAGGGGACAGAGCCCTGCCGCTCAGGGGATGGCACAGGGGACAGAGCCCTGCCGCTCAGGGGATGGCAGAGGGAGCGGACAGCGCAGAGCACCGGGACCATCCCGTCTCGTGTCCCACCCTGGAGCAGCTGGGCAGGAACGGGAACGCTGGGAGTGCTGGCGGGCTGCAGGCGCTGGCTCCGTGTCCCCGCGGGATGTGGCCGTGGCCACTGCTCCCAGCGGGCAGGAGGCTCCTCAGGCTGTGGCCCGCGGTCCCTGTCCTGGCTGGGACAGTCTCCACCTCCGCGCTGGCTGTCCCGGGGAGGGCACATTCCCTGCGGGAGGGGCCAAACGCTGCAGCCTCCCGGGGAGTGGGGACCAGACCAGCCCCGGGATGAGGGTCCCCTCCGGCTGCAGCGACGCGGGGCTGGGACAGGACTGGGACAGCGGCCCTGCAGGTGCCACCCGCTCTCTGCAGGGTCCCCTTTGCACAGGTCACACCCCTCAGGGCTCCCCTCCCTCCCAACCCCCCCCCAAACCCCCCGGGTGCCCCCTTTGTGCTCTGCCTGTGCCCAGCCCGGGGGGCGCAGGGGAGCAGCTCCTGTCCCTGTCCCCACCCCGCTGTCCCCCCGCTGCTGCCCCCCCTCAGTGCTGGGGGGGCTCTCGGTACAGAATCGCCTCCTGCAGCCCCCCCGCCCCCGCACTGTGTCACCTGGGGGGTCCCCAGAGGGCACCGTGGGGTCACTGCGGCGTCACCCGGGACCCCCCAGCACCCCCAGGACTGACCCCCCCAGCTCCGCCGGCCCCTCCACCCGTGTCGTTTTTAAAGTCCAGCGTTTTATTTCAGTGCAGAGCTCTTTGTACAGTCGCCCCGTTGCTCTGTTCCATCCTGGCTGTGCAGGTGTAACGCGGAGGTTTTGTAACTTACCCGAGCAGTTGTAGATTATTGAAGTTTCTGTACATTGTGTCAAACATGCAGAGTCCTTGTATTGTATTTGTGCCTAGAGGAAAAGGTTATTCTATAAAGAGAAAACTAACGGAATTTAATAAAAAAATTAATATGAGAGATGCTCCTTTTGCCTCGATGAGCGCCGGGAAACGCAGCAGAGTCCTGGGACACAGAACAGGACAGGCTCAGCCCTGCCACTCGCTGTCCCTGTGTCACAGACAGGCTCAGCTCCGGCCACTCGCTGTCCCTGTGTCACAGAGAGGCTCAGCTCCTGTCACTCGCTGTCCCTGTGTCACAGAGAGGCTCAGCTCCGGCCACTCGCTGTCCCTGTGTCACAGACAGGCTCAGCTCCTGTCACTCGCTGTCCCTGTGTCACAGACAGGCTCAGCTCCGGCCACTCGCTGTCCCTGTGTCACAGACAGGCTCAGCCCTGTCACTCGCTGTCCCTGTGTCACAGAGAGGCTCAGCCCTGTCACTCGCTGTCCCTGTGTCACAGACAGGCTCAGCCCTGTCACTCGCTGTCCCTGTGTCACAGACAGGCTCAGCTCCTGTCACTCGCTGTCCCTGTGTCACAGACAGGCTCAGCCCGGTCACTCGCTGTCCCTGTGTCACAGAGAGGCTCAGCTCCGGCCACTCGCTGTCCCTGTGTCACAGACAGGCTCAGCTCCGGCCACTCGCTGTCCCTGTGTCACAGACAGGCTCAGCTCCGGCCACTCGCTGTCCCTGTGTCACAGGACAGGCTCAGCCCGGCCACTCGCTGTCCCTGTGTCACAGACAGGCTCAGCTCCGGCCACTCGCTGTCCCTGTGTCACAGACAGGCTCAGCTCCGGCCACACACTGTCCCTGTGTCACAGACAGGCTCAGCTCCGGCCACTCGCTGTCCCTGTGTCACAGAGAGGCTCAGCCCGGCCACTCGCTGTCCCTGTGTCACAGACAGGCTCAGCTCCGGCCACTCGCTGTCCCTGTGTCACAGAGAGGCTCAGCCCGGTCACTCGCTGTCCCTGTGTCACAGACAGGCTCAGCTCCGGCCACTCGCTGTCCCTGTGTCACAGACAGGCTCAGCTCCGGCCACTCGCTGTCCCTGTGTCACAGACAGGCTCAGCCCTGCCACACACTGTCCCTGTGTCACAGGACAGGCTCAGCCCTGCCACTCGCTGTCCCTGTGTCACAGGACAGGCTCAGCTCCGGCCACTCGCTGTCCCTGTGTCACAGACAGGCTCAGCTCCGGCCACTCGCTGTCCCTGTGTCACAGACAGGCTCAGCTCCGGCCACTCGCTGTCCCTGTGTCACAGGACAGGCTCAGCTCCGGCCACTCGCTGTCCCTGTGTCACAGACAGGCTCAGCTCCGGCCACTCGCTGTCCCTGTGTCACAGACAGGCTCAGCTCCGGCCACTCGCTGTCCCTGTGTCACAGACAGGCTCAGCTCCGGCCACTCGCTGTCCCTGTGTCACAGACAGGCTCAGCTCCGGCCACTCGCTGTCCCTGTGTCACAGACAGGCTCAGCTCCTGTCACTCGCTGTCCCTGTGTCACAGGACAGGCTCAGCTCCGGCCACTCGCTGTCCCTGTGTCACCGGCTCAGCTCCTGGCGCTCCTGGCACAGGGACCTTTGTCCTGCACTGGATGTGCTCTGTCTCAGCCGCTCCTGCTCGTGCTGCCACCATCCCAACCAGACAGGGTTGGATCTTCTCCCAGGGGACAGGGACAGGCGCAGAGGGAACGGCCTCGGGGAGGCTCAGGGTGGCCAGCAGCAGGAATTTCCCCATGGAAAGCGGCTCAGGCCTTGGAGCTGCCCAGGGGGGTCTGCAGTGCCCATCCCTGGAGGTGTCCAGGGAATTCCTGGAGGTGGCACTGAGTGCTCTGGGCTGGGGACACGGTGGGGATGGGGCACAGCTTGGATTGGATGGGCTGGGATGGGCTTTTCCAGCCTCAGGGATTCCATGATTCCAGCCCCGCTCCTGGCTCTGCCCGTCCCAAAGCCCCCTCGGGACCCTCGGCGTGTCCTGCAGGATGGAGGAACACAGCACTGGCACGTGAATTTTGAGCTTTTATTGATAGTTGGAATTTACAGCGTAAAACTGACAACATAGAGAGATGCAGACTTTTTTTTCCTTTTTCTTATTTTCTTTTTTTTTTCTTTTTTTTTTCCTTTTTCGGTTGCTTTTTTACAAAAAAAAAAAAAAAAAAAAAAAGGAACAAAAACCCAAAATAACAAAAAAAAAAAAAAAAAAAAGCCACCAGCATCAGATTTACAATATAAAAGTTCTGACAGTAGAGAGACTAAAGTACATCTGGAGTTACTCAGAAAAATAAACAGGGAAAAGGCAGTAATTTCAAATTTGTCCCTCATATTTACACATAATACACAGACATTGCTTTACAAAGACCCGGATCCCAGTTTAAGGGCAGTTGGCGTCGTGAGAAGGCGGCCCCGGCATCGCCCTCGTGCCCGCCCGGGCCCCGGCGCCGGGCCGGGAGCGGATCCCGGGATCTCCCCGCGGCCCCTCCGTGGTTTTATTGCTTTGCGGGGCCGGTGGTTGTGGAGAAAGGCATCGAGTCCCCCCCTCCCGCTCGCTGCTCCCTCCAGGATAGCCCCATCCCTCGGGAATTCCCTCGGGAATTGCCGGCTTGTCCCCGCTGCCAGCGCAGATTTTCAGGGAGACTCAGCTCGGGAGGCCACGGCAGGATTTGGGAAGAGCGGGAAGAGGAGGAGCGGAGCGCCGCTGAAAACCCGCGCTCGGGCTGGGAACCCCCCCTGCAACATTCCCAAATCCATGAATCCCCAGCCCCGCTCGGGCTGCTGGATTTCTGGGATCTGCTGCGCTCAGGGAAGGCTCCGGCTCCCATCCCGCAGCCTGGAACGAGCTCTGCCTCAGCCGCGCGGGTGGCAGAGGTGCCATTCCCAAGGCCTTTTCCCAAAATGAGCCAAGGCTGGGAGCCAGGCCTGGCACGGCCCTGCCGGCCCCGGGCGCCGCTGTGCTCCCAGAGCCTCCCGTTCTCCCGGAGGTCCGGGATTATTCCCAACAAACAGCCTGGATCGTTGTTACATCAGTTTGGGGTTTGGGGCACCGAGGCCTCCCGGGGGACGAATCCATCCACGGCTTGTGCTAACAGTCAGAGCCCAACGCTCCCAGCCCAGCCCCCGCACGCGGTGGAAAAGCCCTGGAAAAGCGGCTCCAGAGGCTCCAGCTCAACAGAGAACGCGGAATATTGGGAGTGCGGAAGGACGGAGGGGCCGGGCGGGAAGCGGAGCCAAGGAGGGAATTGCTGGGGGAAATTCAACCTGCGGGAGAACCACCAGGAACCCCCGGGGACGGGGATGCACCGGCAGGGATCAGCCCCCGCGGCCGGGAGGGACAAAGGAAAGGTTTGGACAATGTTACGTCGAGGAGAACGCCGGGGAAAACTCCGCTTTTCCACCCAAATTCCCATCGATTGCCGCTGCAGCCGGGTCGGACATGGGAGGCAAAGACAGAAAGAAGGAAACAGGAAAATCCGTGAGGGTGAGGGCGCCTGGGACGGCTCCAGCCTGAACAGCCTCTCCCACCCGGAGAAAATGGAACGGGGATAGAATTAAGGGAAGCAGTCGCTCCGTTCTCAGCCCTGGGAGCCCTGGAATTCCCAGCCCTGCCCAGCACCCGGGACTGGGATTGGGACTGGATCGATTTGTGCCAACGCCGGAGCCCACTGGAAGGTGAAAATCTCCTGCTCCAGGAGATCCCAGCGAAGCCAAAAGCTCTGGGAAAAGCGGGATTCGGGCGAGTTTAGAAATCTCTGCAATAAACTTTTATAAATATTCCCTATTTACAGCAAACGCTGGGAAAGGGAGTGTGGGGAGGGAAGGAGGAGCCAGGGACACGCTGGGAGCAGCTCCTGCTGCCACCACCGGGATGCTCCTGCGTGTCCCCAGTGTCCCCTCTGCCCTCATTCCACGGATCCATCCCCCGGGATGCTCCTGCCTGTCCCCAAGGCTGGGGGAGAAACCAACCACCTCTTTCCCTGAAATCTCCAGGATTTCCATCCCGAGGTCTCTCCTCGTCCATCTCATGGTCCAACCCTCGAGTCCCGGCCTCAGCCGAACGGGAAACCCACGGGAAAGGTTCCAGCTCCCAAGGGAAATGGGGGGTCAGGTCCTGTTCCTAAACTGGCCAGAAATCCATCCAGGAAGTCCAGCTGCTCCGGCCCCGCGGCGCCTCCTGGGATCCCAAACGGGAAAAGGGGGATCCCAACCAGGGAAAGGGGGATCCCAACCAGGGAAAGGGGGATCCCAGCTGGGCAAAGGGGGATCCCAAACAAGGAAAGGGGGATCCCAACCAGGGAAAGGGGGATCCCAGCTGGGCAAAGGGGGATCCCAGGCAGGGAAATCCCAACCCAAGGCAGGGAATCCTAATTCCAGCCCCTCCCTCTGTGCCCAGGTTGAAGGCTGGATCCCAGCCCTGTCCCCCCACGCCGGAGGTCTGGGCATTCCCGGTGTTCTCCAGGGTCACTGCCAGGGAAGGGAGGGACAGTTCTAAGAGGGAAAAGCTCATCGGGGATTTCTCTGGGACTGCCTGGCAGAAAAGCCCGTTCCATCCCACAAACCCCAGATCCAGCAGGGGAATGTTTATATCCTAAGCGGGGGGATATTTACAGGCCAAGGAAGTTCTCATTTAAATTCCGTTACATAATAAAATATTTGGGATTAAACATTAATTCCATTCCATCAGAAAAGCAGGAACGATCCTTTCTTTTGGCGCTTTTAAGCCCAGTCCTGTCCCTCTCAGAGACAGCTCCGATGGCCAGGCTGGAGCCTGGGATCCCTTCGGAGCAGACGGGGAAGGGACACAGAATTCCTGTTCCCTGGATCTCCCTTATCCCTTGGGACAGGATCAGCTTCTCCCTGCAGAGCCCCAAAGGGAAACGCAGAGTTGAGCATTCCCAAAGGACACTTCCCTTCTGTCCTGTGGAATTCTGGCAGGGCCCCATTGCCAACCAGCGTCCTCACATCCCAAATCCAGGGCAAGTCCAGGGAAGGGCCCTGGGGCTCCCGGTGACCAAATCCTATCTGCCTCTGCCTGGAGCTGGGAATGCAGCGGGGGGCACGCCAGGGATGGATGGACTGGGATGGACTGGGATGGATGGACCGGGATACTGGGATGAACTGGGATACTGGGATGAACTGGGATACAAAGATGGATGAACTGGGATACTGGGATGCACTAACACTGGGATACTGGGATGAACTGGGACACCGGGATGGATGAACTGGGACACTGGGATGAACTGGGACAAGGAGCTGTGAGATGTTGGGGGAAGTGCACAGGGAACAGAAATCCATTGTTGGGATGGGGATGGGGATGGATTTAAGGCACTCAGCGGGAATTGGGAATGATTGTTTTCCATGGGCTTGGGCGCAGGACGTTCCCCTTCCCTGTTTCTTGTGATCTGGGATGGAACAGGACTGGATCCAAGCTGGAACGGGCAGAGATGGCTCCTTCCACACTAAATCCAAGGCTTTGGATTGCTTTGGAACTTCCAGCGTGGTCAGGGCCGTGCCCTGGAACAACAACCGGATCCCAGGGGCCTCGGAGCTCCAAGTGCCCCAGGGAGCAAAACCTTTCCTGGGAAAGCTGCGGCAGGTCTGGAGGGAGGGGAGGAGATGGGATGGGAATTGCAGGGATGTGATGGATACGTGGGAATTGACTGCAAATTAACAGGATCCAGGGGAAGGGAAGGGAAGGGAAGGGAAGGGAAGGGAAGGGAAGGGAAGGGAAGGGAAGGGAAGGGAAGGGAAGGGAAGGGAAGGGAAGGGAAGGGAAGGGAAGGGAAGGGAAGGGAAGGGAAGGGAAGGGAAGGGAAGGGAAGGGAAGGGAAGGGAAGGGAAGGGAAGGGAAGGGAAGGGAAGGGAAGGGAAGGGAAGGGAAGGGAAGGGAAGGGAAGGGAAGGGAAGGGAAGGGAAGGGAAGGGAAGGGAAGGGAAGGGAAGGGAAGGGAAGGGAAGGGAAGGGAAGGGAAGGGAAGGGAAGGGAAGGGAAGGGAAGGGAAGGGAAGGGAAGGGAAGGGAAGGGAAGGGAAGGGGATTTTCCCCACAAAGCCACTTCTCCAGATTCTGCCATGCCCAATGAGACACAAATTGGAGTTTGAACGTTCCTGGGATGAGAGAGAGGAGCAGGGAAAAGAGCTGAAGTGTCCGTGCAAAGTCACTGCCAGGAGTGGGAACAGGGAGGTGAGGAGCAGGGAAGGGCTGCAGGGAACAGGGAACGGCTGCAGGGAACAGGGAATGGCTGCAGGGAGCAGGGAACGGCTGCAGGGAACAGGGAATGGCTGCAGGGAGCAGGGAATGGCTGCAGGGAACAGGGAATGGCTGCAGGGAACAGGGAACGGCTGCAGGGAGCAGGGAACGGCTGCAGGGAGCAGGGAATGGCTGCAGGGAACAGGGAATGGCTGCAGGGAGCAGGGAAGGGCTGCAGGGAACAGGGAATGGCTGCAGGGAGCAGGGAACGGCTGCAGGGAGCAGGGAATGGCTGCAGGGAACAGGGAATGGCTGCAGGGAACAGGGAACGGCTGCAGGGAGCAGGGAATGGCTGCAGGGAGCAGGGAATGGCTGCAGGGAACAGGGAACGGCTGCAGGGAGCAGGGAATGGCTGCAGGGAGCAGGGAACGGCTGCAGGGAGCAGGGAATGGCTGCAGGGAACAGGGAACGGCTGCAGGGAGCAGGGAATGGCTGCAGGGAACAGGGAATGGCTGCAGGGAACAGGGAATGGCTGCAGGGAACAGGGAACGGCTGCAGGGAACAGGGAATGGCTGCAGGGAGCAGGGAATGGCTGCAGGGAACAGGGAATGGCTGCAGGGAACAGGGAATGGCTGCAGGGAACAGGGAATGGCTGCAGGGAGCAGGGAAGGGCTGCAGGGAACAGGGAATGGCTGCAGGGAGCAGGGAAGGGCTGCAGGGAGCAGGGAAGGGCTGCAGGGAACAGGGAATAACTGCAAGGATTGGGGAATGCACGAGGGCCATGGAACAGCTGCAAGGACCAAGGGCAAGGACCACGGAACAGATGCGAGGATCAGGGAACTGCCAGGACCAAGGGATGAGTCCAAGGGCCAGGGAAGGAGGCCAGGAATTCACAGGAGGACACGGAAGGCACACAAGGACCGCGGAACAAGGGAACTCCAGGCCCAGCTCCGGGCTCTGGAGCAGAGCAGCCGAACTTCCCTGTCCCAATGCCAGCACCCCAAGGGCCGCTCGTGGTGGTTCTCCAGCAGCAGTTTGGGAAAGCGGGGAGTGGGAGAAGCATTTCCAAGGAGAGAATGTTTGCCGTGCCTGTGGATAATTCCATGCCACGTTTGGATCCATGAGATCCAAAGGGGATCCTCCAGCAGTGCCCTCACTGCCAAAGGCACCAAACCCACCCCCCGCAGGGGAATCCCTACAGCATTCCCAGAGTTCCTACCAAGTTCTGCAAAACTACCTCTGAGCATCAAAATTGCAGGAGAAAGGATTTTTTCCTTGTTTCCATCTGTCCAAAGGATTTGAGGGAATCAAAAATAGAAGGGAAGGCTCTGCCCTCCGGAAAAGCCCCGAATTCAGGGAGAGAGGAAAATCCCTCTCTTCCCATCAGCATCAAATACAAAAATACACTTTCCATGGGAATATCCCCCTGCTGGGAGAGGTGAGGACCACCAGGGAATAACTGGGAATTCTGTACAAATCCTGCAGGAGCCAGGACACCACGAAGCCCTTCCTGGATGAGGTAAGAGAGGTTCAGGTGAGCGAAGCCACCGGGGAGGAGCCAAATTGTTCCTTTTCCATTTGTTTGCCCCCACGTTCAGTCCTAAACAAGCCTGGAAAACTCCCGGGTTTGCTGGAAGTTCCCACCACGGAGGGGAAAAAAGCAGGACCAAAAATCTCACTCTCAGCCCAGGCCCAAGAGCATTCCTGATAAAAGTCAGAAACGTTCTCCAGGCCAAAGCCAACGGGCCTGATCCAACCCATCTTCCACAGGCTCTCAGACTTTCACTGACGGAATGTTGGACTTGGTCCAACTCTTCAAGGGCACCATTCCCGCCAGCGCCACACGTCATTAATTAGCACAGGTAATTACTCATTAGCACTGCCGAATTCCAGAGGCGATTCCAGGCCGGGAACGCCGCAATCCCAAATCCAACCTCGCAGAGCAAAGGGAAAATGCCGACACCGAATCCAAGGGAGAACGGTCCCAACGAACGCCTCCATCCCGGGGCGATTTCCATGGATTCGCCTCCGCAGCCCACAGCGGCACAGCCCATCCCCGGGGCAGGGATCCCAGGCTGGCACATCCCTGTCCCCCGGGGCAGAGCACAGGACGGAGCCAGGAACGGGAAACGTTCCACAGCAGGAAGAGCTTCCCAAAGGTGGGACGGAGCCAGGACAGCGGGAACGGGAACTGGCAGGAAAAGCTCCCAAGCCCAACACGCGCAGCTGCGGCGGCGAGGGCGGGAGCAGGAATTCTCTCAGGGCAGCACGGAGCCCAGAAAGCCCCAGTTTAAACCAGTTCAGAGCCAGGCCGTGAGTGCCACCACAGCGGGAGCGTGGGTACGGATGGGATACACCCGGGATACACCCAGGATACACCTGGGATACACCCGGGATACACCTGGGGTACACCTGGGATACACCTGGGATACACCCGGGATACACCTGGGATACACCCGGGATACACCCGGGATACACCTGGGATACACCCGGGATACACCTGGGATACACCCGGGATACACCCGGGATACACCCGGGATACACCCGGGATACACCTGGGATACACCCGGGATACACCTGGGATACACCTGGGATACACCTGGGATACACCCGGGATACACCTGGGATACACCCGGGATACACCTGGGATACACCTGAAACATTCACTAAGTACCACACTCCAGTTTTTCCAATAGATCAACTCTTGATTTTTTCTAAACAATTCCGCTTTTTCCGATAGATCAGTTCTGGTGTTTCCAATAGATCAATTCTGGTTTTTCTCATCAATTCTGATTTTTCCTATCAACCAATTCTGTTTTTTCTGATCGATTCTGATTTTTCCTATAGATCAATCCCGGTTTTCCCAATCAATCAATTCTGTTTTTTATGATCAATTCTGGTTTTTCCCATAGATCAATCCCGGTTTTTCCAATCAATCAATTTTGTTTTTTCTGATCAATCCCAGTTTTCCCAATCAATCAATTCTGTTTTTTATGATCAATTCTGGTTTTTCCAATAGATCAATCCCAGTTTTTCCAATAGATCAATCCCAGTTTTTCCAATAGATCATAGATCAATCCCGGTTTTTCCAATAGATCAATTCCAGGTTTTCCAATAGATCGATCCCGGTTTTTCCTATCGATCAATTCTGTTTTTTCTGATCAATCCCGGTTTTTCCAATAGATCAATTCCCAGTTTTTCCAACAGACCAATCCTAGTTTTTCCAATCGATCAATTTTGTTTTTTCTGACCAATTCTGGTTTTTCCAATAAATCAATTCTGGCTTTACCAATAGATTAATCCCAGTTCTTCCTATCGATCAATTCTGTTTTTCTGATCAATCCCAGTTTTTCCAATAGATCAATCCCAGTTTTTCCAACAGACCAATCCCAATTTTTCCAACAGACTAATCCCAGTTTTTCCAATAGACCGATCCCAGTTTTTCCAATAGATCAATTCCCAGCCCACCCAGTGGAGGCAGAAGGGTCCCCTCAGGATGAGGGGGATCCCGACGGGATTTCAAGGCCTGGCCCAGGGATGTGCTCCAAGGATTGCCACTGAGAAATCAGGATTTTAACGACAGTTCCTTGGCCAGTGTGGGGAAAATGACTCTGGGATGCCGCTGCAGAACAAGAAAGAATTGAAATGATATTTCCTTTAGATATGTTCCTTGGGAATGTTCCTGCACCTTTACTCCAAACCTCCCACTGGGAAGAACTGGGGTGCCCAAGCCCTTTGGAGCTTTCTGGGTTTGTTTGTTTTTTGGTAATTCTTTTTTTTCCCACAGGGTTTCCGTTCCCTGCCCACCCGCAGCTCTCCAAAGAAATGTTCTTGAGGAAACCTCAGGATGAAACCTTGGGATTCCATCCCAGGGGCAGCAAAGCCTTGGGACGCTCGTGGAGAATTTCCCTCCGGCACTGCAGGATCCCAACACACAGCCGGGATTTCGCCCGCCTGACTGCCACGTTCCAAGGGGAGCGGGGATTGTGTTTTAGGGCCGCTTTTGGCTGTGGAATTGCTGAGGGAATGACCAGAATATTCCCTGCTGGCTGCTTTTCCAGGGTGCTGGCTGCAGTGGGAAGAGGATTTCACCGCTGGGACATGCAGGGAATTCCGGACACGCCCCTGGAATGAGGGGGTACAGAACCGCCCAGGCTGTCCTGAGCCCCAGGAATGCTCAGTCCCAGCCGCTCCGGTTCCACCTGCAGCTCCACACTCTGGGATTTGGGATTCCCAGCCCTCCAGCACCACGGGATTTTCCCACCCCTGAGGAGCCCATTCGTCCCACATCCATCCCGGGACGTGCCATGACGCCGGAATTACCCGGGACTGGCCAAAGGGATGAGGTTTAGCTCTAACTGTGCCCAAGAACCCATCCCCTCCCATCCCAGCGTGGAGCAGCGGGCACAGCAGGATCACCAGATCCCAGGATCACTGCCCAGGCGGGCAGAGCCACTGCACAGAACATTCCAGAACCATCCCCCAGGAACCTGGCCTGGCTGCTTCTGGTCTCAGCCCCGGGGTTGTAAGAGATAAAACCCCAGCTCCTCGTGCTCCCAGTGCCCCCTTCCCAGATTTCTCACAAGACCCGAGCGTGGGCGGGTAACTGTCCACGGAATGACACAGATGTGTGTCCCCTGAGCAGCCCCGGGGGCGGCCAGCACCACGGACCCCTGTGGGTGTGGGAGACTCCAAGCCCCAGGCAGGAGGGAAGCGCAGAGCAGGACGTGGGGAGAGCCTTCGTCACTCGGACGCGGGGCTGTGCAGGGACAGGGGGACAGGGAATTCCAGAAGCCAAGAGATCCTGTTCCAGCCCTGCGAAGCCCTTCCCCGGAGCACAGGGGGAAGGAAAACCCCAAGCGGGGCGCTCCACAGGGACGGGAAGCTCTGCCTCAGCAGGATTTCCTATTCCTGGTTCCCCACAAAGCCACTGGAGCCAGGTCAGGAGGTGGCCCTGGCTCTGTTGGAGCTGCAAACCCCGGCAGCCCAAGCAGCAGGAGTTGGTTCTGGATCAGCCCCTGGCTGGTGGGAAGAACAACCCCAGGGGAGTGGAGAGGTGGGAAGAACTGAGAGCCTCGATCCCAGCCGTGGAGGGATCATCCACAGGCTCCAAACCCGTGGAATTTGTGCATCTCCACAGGTCTGACCAAGCCCCAGTGATGTGTCTCAGCACTAAGTAATAAATTAACCCACTAACGAGCCCCAGTAACGAGCTGTGTTCGGATCTGGATATGCCCAAGGATATTATTATTATAATCATTATTATTAATATCATTATTATTATTATTATTATTATTAAAGCTCTCACTGCCACTCAGGGACTCGAAGCCAAAGCTGAGGAACACCAGGGCGGAATTGCAGCGGAAGGCACGGACAGCCCCATCCTCTGGGAGACGCCCCGGGGTTATTGCTGCCCCGTCCCTGGCCAGGTGGAATCACCGCTCCCAAAGCTCAGCGTGCCGGCGGCACAGGCGCCGTCCTGTCCCTCGGGTCGTGTGAGGGGACCCCGCTGTCACCCCACCCAAAGCACGGCCCCAAGGGATCCGAGCGGGAAGGATCCAGCTGTGCCGCGTTCCCCTCATCTCCCGATCCCACACGGATCTGGGCACGGCTGCCCCTGGCGCAGGCAGAGGGAACAGGCTGGAAGAGCACCCTGGCATCCCCTGGGATCCAGCCAGGCTGTACCAGCACATGGATCCTGCAGCTTCCATGGAATCAGCTCTGGGACCCCAAGAATGCCCCAAGGGAAGAGTATGTCCAGCAGAACTCTAGCACCAATCCTTGGAAAATTAAGACTTTAATGTGCCTCCACTCAGGATCTCAAAGCCGCTGATCCTGTCTGAGAGTCCTGGCTGGAGTGGGATTGATCCCTGAACACCGAGTGGGGGAAGCAAACCACAAAGTGAGATTTTTTTTTTCTTTCCCCTCCCAGTGCGCTTAACTTTAAATTATTAATTTTAAATTACACAGAACCAGTGAAAACTTCCAGAGCAAGAGCCCTTCACCATCAGATTCCCAAGGAACTGGGGCTGGGGGACGGCCCAGCCCTGCCAGCAGCACACGAATGGCCCGCAGCCCCAGTAACCTCCAGCGCGCCAGGAGCCTCCAGGATCCCAGGAACCTCCAGTAGCCCAGTTCCTGGGATCCAGCCCCTTTTCCCTCCAAGCAGAACCAACCTGGGCACAAGCCGGGGCTGTGGGAAGGGTGCTGCGGCGCTGGGACACAGCCCCACAGTGGGAACACCTCGTTCCCCTCAGCCCCTTCCCAGCCCACGTAAGGACATTCCAGGAGCAGACAGCACAGCACAAGGAGGGGTTTTCCAGGCAGCCTGAGCTTTCCTGGGAATGTGAGGTACTTCCCACCCTCAGGAATGCACCCCAAAGCAGCTGTCCAGCTCCCTGTGTGCCAGGCTCCAGCCTTGACTCCAAAGGGAGGATGTTGCAGGATTCCACATGCCAGGGGCTTCCAGCTCAGCTGCCCCGGGTGGTCCAGCCCCCCCAAGTGCCCCTCACGTGCCCCCAGGCTGGGCTGGCAGTGAGCTCAGAGCGTGGCACCAGCCTGGGCACATCCCATACCCCACATCCCACATCCCACATCCCGTATCCCAGCTCCAGGTGCTCGCCTCACCCGGCCTGCTCTCTCATTCCCCCTGAGGGACCCGGGTGTCCCCCAGGGCTCTCTGCGTCCCCTCCCCGGGTGGGCACGGCCACAGCCGTGTCCCTTGCAACGCTGTCACCGCCAGGTACAAAGTGCAAAAGTGTTGCTGTTCCTGCATCCATTAAAAACTTTTAAAAACAGAACAAAACAAAACAGAAAAAGGATTTCCATCATCATTTGCAAATACATTAATTCAGTCTCCAAAGAGCCAGCAAAGCCCTGGTCACCTCCTCGTGGGCAGGGTCCCCTGCGGCCAACACGGACATCGGCAGGAGAGGCCACCTCTGACCCATTCCAGATCCTCCCTGATCCACCACGTGTCCATGGAGAGCCCGGAGCAGTGCTGGAACGCAGGGACATCCCGTGCCCTGGACGGCTGGGCCTCAGCATCGCTCCCCGGCTCCGGCGGGGGACAGCCCCGGCCTCGGCCCTGCCCCAGTCCAAGCCCTCCCTGCTCCCTCCCATGGAAGTGTTGGCATTCCTCCTCTCCTGTGAAATGTTTCTGGTAAGGCTTTATTGCTCTACAAAGCGGTGCAAAGGCTGCCCGAGGACAGCTCCATCAGGAACTTTGGTCACACGGCTGCGGGATTTGTGCGCTGGCCCCGGCCGCCGCTGGACCTGCTACCTTCCCAAGAGAAGCTGAATACTGTGTGCAATAACACTGGGAAAACAGCACTGAACCCCAAATCCAAAACAAAAACCAGGGGCGCGGGGAAGGGGACAACTGAAATCAGGCAGAAGGCTTGGGAAGAGCCCGTCATTCCCGTGAGGACTGAACTCAATGCTACATTTCGACAATGCCGAGTGTCTTTCCGAACGGATCGGTGCTGTTGGATCTGCGTGTCTGGTCCTGAACGCCAGCTCGCTCTCATCAATGCAGCATTTATTAAAAAATAAAATTAAAAAGAAAAAAAAAAAAAAAAGAAAAAAAAAAAAAGAATTGACAAATTGCATCACCAGGGAGCAGCCTGGCCTGGCTCACACACGTCCCGGGGCGGCGGCGGCGGCAGCATCAAGCGGGGCCGTTCAACGTGGCTTCGGCGCAGGGCAAGGCCTCCTCACTCCTGCAGGGACACCAGGGAGCAGCCTTAGGGACATGGGACACACCGGGAAAGCTCCCGGAGCCTCCCCCATCCCTCCTGGGAATGCCCTTCTGCTGGCACCTGGGCCCCTCCCTCTGGCTGTGCTTTGTCTGCCCAGTGAAGTGTTCGCAGCTCCCCGTGGAGAAACTCCCTTGTGGAATATTACGGGGAAAATCAACGTGGAATCAGGGAATGGCCGGAGTGGGAAGGGGACTTGAAGCTGTCTGGTTCCAACCCCTCCAAAGGTGATCAGAGGGTCGGGGCATCGCTGCTATGAGGACAGGCTGAGTTGGGAATGTTCAGCCAGGGAGAGCTCTGAGCCCTTCCCAGGGCCACAAGGGGCTCCAGGAGAGCTGCAGAGGGGCTGGGGACAAGGGACAGGACACAGGGAATGGCTTCCCACTGCCACAGGGCAGGGCTGCGTGGGACATTGGGACATTGGGAATTCCAGCTGTGGATGCCCCTGGATCCCTGGAATGGCCAAGGCCAGGCTGGACACTGGGGCTGGAGCAGCCGGGGACAGTGGGAGGTGTCCCTGCCATGGCAGGGGTGGCCCTGGGGGGCTCTGGGGTCCCTCCCCAGCCAGGCACGGCAGGATTGTGCCCTCACCTGTCTCTCGTGGCCGTGTCTGTGGCAGGTGTGACAGCAGTGACTCTCTGGTGCCCGTCCGTGTGCGTGGCCGCGCTGCTCCGGGCCCGGGGGGCAGCGGCCGGCCCCGACTCGGCCACGGGAGGCGTCTCCACAGCTGCTCTGTCAGAGTCACTGCGGGACAGGGACACGTTCATGGAGCTCAGCCCACGGGAAAAGCAGACTCGCACTGCAATGGGGCTCAGAGTCCAACAGGGAAAACAAAATTCCTCCTGCCCTCCTCACGCAGGCCTCAGGATCCCATTGGGAATGAGAAGTGGCACTAAATTGGGATTAAGAACACCCGGCACATCGTGGAGGCTCCGGGTCCCAAACCCAAGAGGACGCAGCAGAACAGCTCCTCGAGGGAGCCATCCCCAACTCCTGCTGCAAATCCAGCCTGAGCATTCCCAAACTGCCATTCCCATTGCTGGCATGGCACAGCCTGCTCTGCTCTGCTCGGACACAGGCGCAGCTCTGCTCCACAGGGGCACCCAGAAAATCCTGCCTTTAGGGCAGACCCTGAAATCCCATGGAGGAAAAAGCCCAGGGATCAGATGCCCAGAATCCAAACATGAAGGTGCTCCAGGGACCACAGGGGTGCCACCTGAGGGACAACATCCCCAGTGAGGCACCAACAACCAAAGCTCGAATCCTGGCAAAGGAGAACTGCAGGAACAAACCCTCCCAATCTCCTGTTTGGAATAAACCCACCCAGATCTCCAGCTGGAGAAGGGATTTCTGTGCACATGCCATGTTTTGGCTTCCAAGGCAGAGGATGAGCTGCCCCAGGAATGATTTTCCTCCCAGTTTCCATCCAGAACAATTCCTTCTCCCAGAGCAAATCTCCACAAAAGGGAGGAAAGCTGGAATCCTGTCACCGGCTCCGGGGGAGTTTTCATGGAATAAAATAATCCCAGCTGGATAATTGGACATGTGATGGAGATTGGAGACTGAGGTTCTATTTCTGGAGCACTTCTCTTGAAAAAAAAAAAAAAACATAAAAACGAGGAATAATGAGATCCAAACATTCCCTTTCCTCCAGGGCTCACAAGATCCTCAGAGGTACAAAAATACACCTTGGAGAGACACGGGGCTGGAGCTGCATTCCCAGGAATGTCGCTGGAACACCACTTCCCACGCAAAAAAACTGGAGCTTGACATTTCCATGACTCTTAAGAGAAACTTCTGAAACCCACCCCCTGAATTTTCCAGGGAGGATTCCAGAGTTACCTGAGCACCCACAGGGGCTCAGGAATTTCTCTGCCTTCCCCGGGCTCCTGGAAAATCCCAGCTGGACACACAGGGCCAGACCCAGGGGTGACACAAGCCCAGCAAGGAGTTTGTGTGGGGTGTCCTGCTGTCCCTTGGACACTCCAGGGATGGGATTCCAAACCTCCCTGCGCAGTTGGATCCAAACTGGGAAGCTGAGAGCAATTCCTGAGCTCCCTCTCCCGGCCTAAGGATCCCCCTGAGCAGCTGGGATGGGGCAACATCTGGGGGATATGATGGGCTGCAACATCTGGTTCTCCATGGAATCCACAGAGGCCTTGGGCAGCTCCAAGGATAAAAGACCTCCCTGTGGATTCCAGGGACAAGGGGAAGGAAAACCCTGAGACCCTGAGCAGCTCCAAGCAGAATCAGAGAGCTCTGTGTGGATTCCAGTATTCCAGGGGCAAGAGGGGAAGGAAACCTTGTTCCTACAGCCACAGGAATGGGGTTTGGTGCAGGTTTTGGGGAAGTGCTTGGAGAGAGTCACGACTCACAGAGCGACTCTGGAATGTTCCCGATTTCTCTGGAATCCTTAAGGAATGTGGTAAGACACGGATATTCCTCCTGCAGGCAAAGTGGTCTGGGAGAGCTGAGGGGCACTGGGAAGGTGCTGGGTGGTGATTCCCACTGGGAGCCCAGGCTTGGAGCAGCTCCAGTCCCAGCTGTGGCACCACTCCTGTCCTCCCACAGCTTCCCCTGGGATCTCTGGCCATGGACACAGCTGAGGAGAGCCCCAGACACCCGTCAGGGGAGGCCCTGGGTGCTCCGGGATTTCCTCTCTTTGCCACAACGCAATCAACTCTCTAGAAGGGCAGGCAGGCAAAGGCAGGCAGGTTTGGGAAGTTTTTAACCCTATGGAATGTGGTACAGACACTTGTCTGGAGAGGAGAACATTCCCAGTGTGCCAAGCCAGGAGCAAACACTTCCCTCCTCCCAGGAACGCACGGGAAGAGCAGAGAACATCTCAAAGAGGATGAACACGGGAACAGCTGGAGCTGGGATATCAGGAGAGGCTCTTTCCCCAGAGGGTGCTGGGCACTGGAAAAGCTCCCCAGGGACTGGGCGCGGCCCCGGAGCCCCCAGAATGTCTGGACAACGCTGGGAGTGCTGGGCTGTCCTGAGAGTTGGAGCAGTGACCCAGCTCAGGACACTCCCTGATCCTACAGGAAGCCAGGCAGCCCCAGGCAGGGCCCTGCTCTGCCCACACCACGATCCAGGGCAGCAAATGCACCCGGAGCACAGCTCGGATCAGATCCAATGGACACAATTTCACACAGTCTAAGAGGAGAGGCCGCGCCTTCCCTCAGCCTCTGCTTCCCACCAAGCCACAGCCAGGCCATTCCCAGGCACGTCATCAAAATTGATGCCTTTATCATACTGAAATGGATCAGCATGAACCGTTTTTACCAAAACTAATGCATTTATCAAAATCAATGCGTTTATCTAAATTAACGTTGTTTATCAGAATTAATGCATTCATCAAAATCGACTGTATTTATCAGAATTGATGCATTTCTCAGAATGAGCTGCCTCCAACCAGACCCTGGGATAACCCCTGCTCTAAATCCAGGGAATTTTGCAATCCCAGTGGTTTCCCAGCCCCCTAGGCCCCCAGGAGCTGCAGCTGGCTGAGGTCAGCCAGGGATGATCCCAAACCATCACCAACCACCGCTGAAGGGAAACTCCTGATCCTGAGCCAGGTGCACAAATCCAAGGACTCCAGTGAAAGACACAAGGAAATCCATGGAAGAGGATGAGGGGAAACCTCAGAACCTCACATCTGGGTAAATCTCTGTGGATGCAGCAGACACGGACTGAGCTGGGCAGCAGCTCCCACCCCATGACTGGAGCAGGCTGGATTGAGGATGCAGCTCCTACAAACCTGCCCAATCCCTGGATCTGCTCCAGCCTTTCCTGGTGCTTTTATCACGGATTGGCTTCGACAGCGAGGGGCAAACAAGAACCTGAGCGGGTGAAACCTTCCCCCCATGGCTGCAGGAGGCTCCCATGGGTGCCTTCACTCCACTTATCTGAGCAATCCATCCGGATCCTGCCCTCGGATCCCAGATCCACACGGACAGAGATGCTCCTGTGACACGGGAGTGGCCCCAAGGACGGGGACAGAGATGCTCCTGTGACACGGGAGTGACCCCAAGGACGGGGACAGAGATGTTCCTGTGACACTGGAGTGACCCCAAGGACGGGGACAGAGATGCTCCTGTGACACTGCAGTGACCCCAAGGACGGGGACAGAGATGTTCCTGTGACACTGCAGTGACCCCAAGGACGGGGACAGAGATGTTCCTGTGACACTGCAGTGACCCCAAGGACGGGGACAGAGATGTTCCTGTGACACTGGAGTGGCCCCAAAGAGCCCCAAGTCTTCCTTGGAATAACCCTGTGCTGAATAAGTCCCTGAGCACCCCCCACGCCACGCCAGGGGCAGGACCTGACAGGGAGCCCACGGGAGAGGGGACACTGGGACCACGCGGGGCCATCCCAGCCCTGGAGATCCCTTCCCACCTGGAGGGAGCCGGCCTGTCCTTGCCGGGCTCCTGCGCCGTGGGTTCCGTGGCAGCCTTGGCCTTGTCGTCGTCGTCATCGTCGCTGTCGGAGCTGCCCGAGGAGCTGCTGTCCAGAGCTCCCAGCGGCGCCTTCCGCGTCCCGCAGGCGTTCCACACGCAGGGAGAGGCGGCGCTGGCTGCAGGGGGAACAGCCCAGCTGCGGCCTCGGGAAAGCTCCTGCAGCTGCCCCAGGGCTCCCAGCGGGCCTGCAGCCACTGCACGTGGGCTGGGAATGGTGGCGTGGGCTGGGTGGGAAGGATCTCGAAGCCCACCCAAGTGTCACCATGGGCGGGGACACCCCGCACTGTCCCAGAGCGCTCCAAGCCCCGTCCAGCCTGGCCTGGGACACTTGCAGGGATAAATGAAGTGTCCCTGTGATACCAGCTCCAACTCACTGCAGCTCCATCCCCTCCCTGCTGACACTGTCCCAACAAACCCGTGGGATTTCTGCCTTTCCCGCAGGGAAGCCGCAGGTTTTGCCCTGCCCCAGGAGCTGAGAGCCCCCCGCGTGTGGCCCCGTGTCACTCACAGCTCTTGTCCTGGCCCTGCGCCGGGGTCCTGTCGGTGCCGCCGCTCTCGGTGTACACGGGGGAGCTGCAGCGAGGGCCGGACTCGGAGCTGGGGAGGGAAGAGCCCTGAGCACGGAGCCAGATCACCCCAGAGCCTCCCAACAGCCCCAGGAGCAGCCACCGGCCCTGCTCTTCCTTCCCATCACTGCTCTGAGCTTCTCTAAACCTTATTTACTGGCTTCCCACCCCAGTGAGGACACAGAAAGCGGGGCCGGGTCCCAGCCCCAGCCAGGAGCATCGGGAAGCAGCGGGAAGCATAAAGGAGCCCTGATCCATGATCATCAGACAGTATTCAACAATAAAAGGGGAGCGATGGGAAGAAGAAAGGATTACAGCCAGGCACTCCATCAACACGTACCCCAATTATTCCCCCCTTCCCAAGCCCCAGGAGAGCTGGGATTGCACGGCTCTTACCAGCAGAAAGGCTGGAAGTCAGTGAACTTGGCCCAGCCCTTCTCCTCCGGGGCGCTGCTCTGCGGGGCGGCCGAGTCCCACACGCTGGAGCCCACGTCCATGGCCACGGGCGGCGCGGGGCCGGCGGGCTCGAACACGGCCGTCCAGCCTGCTCCTGCAGACACCACAGCCTGGGGTGCCAGCCCGGCGCCAGACAGCCACCACAGCCCAGGGACAGCCCAGGGACAGCCCAGGGACAGCTCAGGGACAGCCCAGGGACAGCCCAGGGACAGCCCAGGGACAGCCCAGGGACAGCTCAGGGACAGCCCAGGGACAGCCCAGGGACAGCCCAGGGACAGAGCAACCCAGCCCAGGGATCCCAGGGACACAGCCACTCAGCCCAGGAACGCCCCAGGGATCCCAGGGACATCCCAGCGACAACCCAGGCATCTCAGGGACACAGCAACCCAGCCCGGGAACATCCTTGGGATATCCCAGGGACATGGCTACCCAGCTCAGAACATCCCAGGGATCCCAGGGACATCCCAGGATCACCCCAGGGATCCCAGAGACACAGCAACCCAGCCCAGGATCATCTCAGGGATCCCAGAGACATCCCAGGGACATCCCAGGGACATCCCAGGGACATCCCAGGGATCTCAGGGACACAGCATCCCATCCCTTCCACACCCGCGTGTCCCACGGAAATCCCTCTGTGGATGTTTATCCCCAAGAGAGGCACCCATGGAGAAAAACGACACCGTGGGTGGCTTCACCCCCAAGCCAGTGATCCCCAGCTCCAAGTCCCTCAGTTCCCTGACTAAAGTTCCCATCTCCATCTCCAGTGGTTGGGTTTTGGCAGTTTCAGGTAAGGAACTGACCAACAGATTCCAATATCTAAGATCCTAAAATCACCTATTGTATTACAGTCCTGGACAACTCCTCCTCCAGAACCTACTTCCACTTCTAGTCCTTCTTCCTACTTCCAGTCCTACGAATCCCACCTTTGGATTAATGTTTTTCCTTAGCTTTTCCCAGGGAAGAGGGAGGATTGCAGAGCCTCCCCAAGCTGCACCCCCCAAAATTGATCCCAAATTCCAGCTGAGTCTCCAGAGGGTGACTGGGCTGCCACACACAGCCCACTGGGACTGGGAGGTTTTTACTGGTGCTTCCCAATGAAGTGGAATTATTGACACTTCAAAGGGGTGCAGAGAGCAGGATCCGGGGGTAACCCTGCCTGGTGCTCACAGTGACAACACGAAGGCAGCACCCGGAGGAAAAAAAATGGTTTAGAACTCAAAAAGCTTGGAAAAACGGATGGTTGGGAAGATGGTTTTGCCCCTTGGAATTGTTCTGGTGACAGCACTGTGTGTGTCCAGCACTCCCATGGTGTCGTTTACATGGAGAGCTGGGGAAATCCCTCAAGGGAGCAGACAAGATGGAAAGAGAATTTACAGAGGCCTGGAGGGACAGGACACAGGGAATGGCTTCCCACTACCACAGGGCAGGGCTGGGTGGGACATTGGGACATTGGGAATTGCTGCCCGGGCTGGAATTGCCAGAGCAGCTGTGGCTGTCCCTGGATCCCTGGAATGTCCAAGGAAGGACTGGAGCAGCCTGGGACAGCGGGAGGTGTCCCTGCCATGGCAGGGGTGGCCCTGGGGGGCTCTGGGGTCCCTTCCCACCCAAACCATCCCAGGATTCCAGGAAAAGCCTGTCGCTCTCCACTCCTCCTCCAGTCACTGCTGGAAAGGCAGGAGAATGGGCAGGGATGGGGGGGTGGAGACACCTGGCCAAGGTGGGCACACAACTCCTGTCCTGGGGTGGGAGGAGCTCAGGTCACATCCCTGCACTGCTGCTTTGACCGGGATTTGCACTGCAGGATTCAGGGAACCACAGAACCACGGAATGCTTTGGCTGCAAGGGGACCTTAAAGCCCCTCTCATTCCAAGCCCTGCCATGGGCAGGGATCCTGGGACTCTCCCTGTGGGGCTGCCTGACACTGGGCTGCTGTGGGGCAGGACTGCAGCTCCCAGAGACGCCATTCCCATTTCCCCTGGCCGGGAGGCACTGGGCACTCCGCAGGGGAGCTGGCAGCGTGAGGACCGCTGTGCACAGACCCTGCAGAGCCCAGGGCTGTGCTCCCAGAGCCGTTACCTTGGGAGGGCTCCGCGTCCTTCCTCTCCGGGGTGCCGCCCTTGTGTGGGGAGGGGGGCGGCGGCTGCTCCTCCTCCTCCTCCGAGTCCACGCTGCCGTCGTGGTCCCCGTTCTCCAGGTCACTCTTGGAGCTCTCTGACGTCTGCGAGGCTCCAAACCTGAAGGGGAACTGGGGGTGAGCCACATCCACATCCCTCAGCTCCTTCTCCCCATCCCCGAAACAGCCCAGAGCCTTTTCCAGGATTGTTTCCCCAGGAATGTTTCCCCCAAAGCTCGGGGCAATGGTGGGTGCCCGGAGAGATTCCGCCAGATGCCCGAGGGCTTTGGTGTCACAGTCCCCTGGAGGAGCAGGACAGAGCCAGGGCTGGGGACACCACACAAACCAGTCCCCAGCAAGGGGACGGGCACTGGAGAGGTGCCCACCCCGTGCCCGGGCACGACCTGAGGCTGTTGATGTTTGGCAAGGACACAGAGAGGTCTTGGATGTTTTCCCTGTTTCTTCTGATCATATTTCAGACTGGGAATTATGGAAATAACTTTATTTAATAAGTGGCTCTGTCAAAGGGATGAAAAATTATTTCAAAGCCTGAGGTGCCCCTGGGAGACCTCTTGTTCTCACTTTTCTGATTTAAATGTTCTGAGAAAGAACGTTCTGCCCACTCCCCTCAGTCTCACCTCCTCCTCCTCCTCCTCCTCTTCTCCAGGGATGAGGGAAGGAACAAATTCCAAGTGTTTCACACTAAGGGTGGGGGTTTTTAATGTGTTTGATGGGAGGCTCATTAATTAGGTGTTCCCATTGTTAATGAATTCCCTCGAACTGGATCTGCCTCCAGCTCAGGAGAACCCCCAGCACAAGTGGCAGGAAAAGTGCTCGGGGTTGTGTCAGATAAAACCTCACAGCCCCAAAATGGCACAAAACCCAAGGAATTCCTCCTGGCCTGGACTGAAATGTGCAGATTCCCGACACCAGGCGGGAAATCGGGGTTCTGCTTTCACCTTACCGTGTCCTGGACTTGACCTGGGTTGCGTAGGAGATCTCCTTCTCCTCCCAGATATCCTCCTCCTCCTCGTTGTCGTCGAACTGCTGGATGCGCTCGTTGCAGCAGGCCTCGAACAGGGAGGCATTGGGCTGCAGACCAAAGGGCAATCACATTCCAGAGAAGCTCTGGAGACACCGCCTTAACCCCAAGTCTCAGGCCTGACCAAATGCAGCTTTGCTCAGGAGCTGGGATCACCCGCCATCACCACAGTCCAGCCGCTGCTTTGCTTTGGGACAATAAACCAGGAAAGGCCAGAAAGAGCCTGGCAATGTTTAGATCCATCTCTGCCTATGCTTCTCTAACCTGTGACTGGAGAGATAATCTAAAGCTGGGAGTGCCCAGCCTGGAGAGGGAAATGCTCCAGGGAAACCTCAGGGGCTCCAGGAGAGCTGCAGAGGGGCTGGGGACAAGGGACAGGACACAGGGAATGGCTTCCCACTGCCACAGGGCAGGGCTGCATGGGACATTGGGACATTGGGAATTGCTGCCCGGGCTGGAATCGCCAGAGCAGCTGTGGCTGCCCCTGGATCCCTGGAATGGCCAAGGCCAGGTTGGACACTGGGGCTGGAGCAGTCGGGGACAGTGGGAGGTGTCCCTGCCATGGCAGGGGTGGCCCTGGGGGGCTTTGGGGTCCCTCCCCACCCAAACCATCCCAGGATTTTATGATTCTAAGAACAGACTGGCACTGCAGGGAGGGAGGAAGATTCCCTCTGTGCCAGGGGTGCTGTCTCAGAGGGAACATTTCCTGGGAGGAGCCCCCGGGGGCCGAGCAGTGCCCCGGCTCTCTCAGCCCCCCTGCACTGCCCAAAGCCCCCCCAGACCTCAGCTGTGTCAGAAGGCAAGCAGGCCCTTTCCAGAAGCACGTGCATTCCAGCACCCCCCCGAGCCCCACTCACGCTGTCGTCGTCAGCGTCGATGTTGAAGTTGATCTCGGCGATGCGGTCGAAGGGAGCGCTGCAGGCAGGAGGGAGGGAACAGCCTCAGGGACGGCTCCCACAGCCCAGGGACAGCAGCAGGGCCAGAGCCACTCCGGGGCTGGGATCACAGCCACCGGGTCCCCTCACTGAGGGAAGGGCGGGCACTGCGGGGGCTGCCTGGGCGACAGGGACAGGAGCAGAGGGAACGGCCTCGGGGAGGCTCAGGGTGGCCAGCAGCAGGAATTTCCCCATGGAAAGGGGCTCAGGAGCTGCCCAGGGAGGTCTGCAGTGCCCATCCCTGGAGGTGTCCAGGGAATTCCTGGAGGTGGCACTGAGTGCTCTGGGCTGGGGACACGGTGGGGATGGGGCACAGCTGGCACTGGATGGGCTGGGATGGGCTTTTCCAGCCTCAGGGATCCCGGGATTCTGGGAATCTCAGTGCAGGAGTGGCTCAAAGCCCGAGGTGTGGCTGTGCTGTGATGTGAACATCCCAGGATGACCCAATTCCCAGCCCAAGCCAGAGGAGCCCCAGGTGGGAACAGCAGAGGGTGCTGCAGGCCCAGAAATTCCCAATTCCCAGAGTTTGGATCCAGGGAGAGTTCACTCCCCTGACTCATGGATCTGCAGCTTTTCCAGTGTTATTTGCTTTGAAAACCTCTCCAGCTCAAAACTCCTGCAATCCCAGGGACACTGAGACATGACCTTAAATATTCCAATTCACTTCCAGCCCAGTGTCCAACAGCTGGAAACAGCTGGCAGGGAGTACCACTCCCAGAATATTCCATGTTTTGCAGGACATCCTACTTTTCCCATAACATCCCAGGCACAGAAGTTCACGTGGGGCCGTATTTGCCAGCAGTGAAAAGTTTTTTTTCTTTTTTCTAATTTATGTGTAGAACTGAATGATTTCTGTTCAATCCAACTCTGATTCTATTCTGGAACTTTTTGGCCTTATCAAGTTCCTGACATGTGTGAGGCTCAGGAAAAACCCTGGATGGGAAGGGCAGAGGTGCTGCCTTGGATGCCAGGGAATTCCTGGGATGGACAAACTCAGGAGCACTGGGATTCCCTGGAGTGCTGCCCTGTCCATAATTGGTCCCAATTTCAGGACTCTTACGGCCACTGGGATAATCCCAGTGCCAGGAACATTTCTAAGAAGAGAGGATGAGCTGCAGCTTAAATGGGATGAAAGGAATTCTGTCAAAGCAGAGAATTGCAAGCTCTGGATTCAGCAAGTTGTGTAACACTGAATCCCCTTCCCCCTCTCCCTGGACTGCCACTGCTCCTGATTATCCCTGCTCCCTTTTTCAGGAGGGAAAAACAGCTGCATTTTCCCTGGATTCCAACAGAGCACTGTCCCTACACTCCTCATTCCAAGAAGGATTCAATTCCTTGGAAAAGATCTGTTTAACTGCCCAGAGTTTGCTCTCATGCTTTGCATTTAAACTCATTCCAGACCAGGGCTGGACAACCGTTGCCTGCTTTATTTCAAATATCCCTCTTTAAAATGAAGGAATACTTCTCCTGGCTTCTCCTCTACTTAACCTGGCTCTGTAGATTGGGCTGGGCTCCTGGAAACCAAGGAGCTGTATCCAGTCTGAGGAGGGATAACGGGGCTCATTTGTAAACCTGAAGCAGAGGGAGGACGGGATGTACAGAGGCTGAAAAGACAAACAGCCCCAGACTCACTTGATGTTGTCATCCTGGTCCGCAAACTCCTCGTCGTTGAAGCCGAACTGATCCGCGAAATTGGCCGTCATCTGCTGGATCTGGTACTCGGAGAAGGCCTGGGAAGGGATCCCAAAAAATCCATCCTTAGGGTGTGCAGAGACATCCCAGAAACAGGCTGCATGGAAACAGCCCCTCCAGGAAAGCATGAAAACCCCAGGGAGGCGTGTGAAATCCTCATTCTGACACTGAGCTCCGGGATTCCCCCCGATGCCTCCTGTGCTGCTCCCAGGCCATGGAACTGCTCTGGGAAAGCTCAGAGGAGCTGAACACACAACTGGGGGCAGAGCTCAGGAAGCTGCTCCACGCCAGGATGAACCCAAGGCAACAGCAGCAGCGAGTCTCCCGGGAATAGCGAAGATGTTCCCAACTCACCTGTTGGAGAGTGAGCTCGTTGGGAAATGCACTTTCAATGTCCTCATCCTCGCTGGAGGAGTGCAGGTGGTGGGTGGTCACCTGGGAAAGCACAAACCAGTCAGGGAACCAGGGAAAGCTGGAAAAGCTCCAACGTTTCGCTTCCACCAAAGCCCAAACTCCTGCTCAGGCAGGAGCTGCCCCAAGGAATCCCAGGGACCAGCTCAGCACCACGGATCAGCTCTGCTGAAGGACTGTTATGGAATATGTTTATGGAAACGCTTTCTACTGTGCCTTGAAGCGTTTTTCGGCAAAACAAGGAAAATGAGAACCAGGATTATCCCTTTCTTCTGTGAGGGGAAGGGCAGCGGGCACTGGAGTGACCGACTCACCAAATCCACCGTGTTTCTCCGGTTCGTCTCTGTCAGCGTCTCCTCCACAAAACTCTCCCACCTGCCCCTGCAGTCCTCAGGCAGCCCTGGAACCAGAGGGGACACAGAAACCATGGCATTTGCGCGTTCCAAACTCCTTGGAGACTCACCTGGGCTAAGGACTCACAGCTTCTCTCACCTTGCTGGGGACAACCCCGGGCAGGGCTCCAGCTGTGCTTGGGTCTTCCCTTTTCTGCTGGGGACTGTGGGGGCCCTTCCCTCCCGTCCCTCCCAGCCCAGCACAACTGGGACCCCAAAGCTGAGCAGAACTTGGGGGCTCTAGTGGGGAAATAGTAAAAGGAGAGAAGACCAGAAGGTTGTGTCCCCAGATTGTCACTGCCCAGCTGTGCCCCCTCCCAGCCTGGCAGGGGCTGAGCAGTGGGGATGGAAAATGTGGAACAGGGAAAAATCTTCCTTCCTGCCACCCACAGCCGTGGGACAAAACCAGTTCTGCAGGTGGATGCAGTGAGGGCAGGATGGACACGGCCTGGCAGTGGGAATATCCCTGAGGAGCACATCCGGGACCTCTGGGGACATTGAACCTGGGCTCTCTTTCCTCACAGAGTCACAGGATCACGGAATGGGCTGGGTGGGAAGGGAGCTCAGAGCCCCTCCAGTGCCACCCCTGCCATGGCAGGGACACCTGCCACGGTCCAACCTTAACCTCACTGTGCGAAAATGGGGTCTCACCATACTTCAAATGATGGGACACTGTGGGATTTCCCTGGGAATCCTTTCCAATGGGAAAGGATCTTGAGGAAACACCTGCAGGGAGTCCCTTCCAGGAGCTCCCAAGGGTTATTTCTCCCTGGAGAGCAGTCAGGGGGAGCTGAAGGAGGAGGAGGAAGAGGAGAAGAAGAAGAAGAAGGCTGAGGAGGAGGAGGAGCAGGCAGTACCTTTCATGAAGTCACTGATCTGGGCCTGCATGGGCCCCTTCTCCATGTTGTGCACCACGGCGTTGGCGATGCGGGTCAGGTGCCCCATGTTCCCTCTCCTCCTGCCGCCCTCTGCCCTGGAACAGAGAGCCGCCGCTACCCACGGAACCGGGATGGGACATCCCTGGAGGGATGGGACACCCATGGAGCCAGGGTGGGACACCCAAGGAGCTGGGATGGGATACCCAGGGAGCCGGGGTGGGACACCCATGGAGCTGGGGTGGGACACCCATGGAGCTGGGGTGGGACACCCATGGAGCCGGGATGGGACATCCATGGAGCCGGGATGGGACACCCATGGAGCTGGGAGAGAGCCCCAGGAATGGCCCAAGCATTCCAGCCCCAAAGGCCACAGAATTCCAGCCCCAAAGGCCACAGCATTCCAGCCCCAAAGGCCACAGAATTCAGCCCCAATGGCCACAGCATTCCAGCCCCACACATCCCAGAGTTCCCTGCAGAGGCCCAGCAGGGATCAGCCCTGCTCTGGCAGGGTGGGATGAGTTCTCCCCCCGCACAGGCACCTTCCCTCATTTTGCCTTGTTCTGGGATCCCTCCTCCCGCTCAGGTAACATGGGAGGGGCTCCAAACAAGGAGCCAAACATGGAAAAGATGCAGGAATAAATAATCCGATGGTAATTCAGGGAAGAAAACTCCCAAAGTTAAGGATCCACGGCGCAGCTACTGGCAGAGCTCCAGGGTGGGACTGGGATTGCAGTCCCCCAAAACCAGAATGCATTCCCACCCAACCATGGGATTCTCCCCTTGGATAAAACCAGATCCCAGCCGTCCCTTCCCTGGCTCCTCACTCCCTGGAGAGTGAAGCCGTGCTCAGAACCAGCTCAGGGAATCCTGGAATGGTTTGGGATGGAAGGGACCCCAGAGCCCCCCAGGGCCAGCCCTGCCATGGCAGGGACACCTCCCGCTGTTCCCAGCCCCAGTGTCCAGCCTGGCCTTGGCCATTCCAGGGATCCAGGGGCAGCCCCTGCTGGTCTCCATCTGCCCACTGAGAGCAGCCAAGGACCTTCCTGGAAACTCCACCTTCCCAAAGCCCCAGATGAGATTCCTCTGCTTAAATCCCTGGGATTTTTATCCCTTCCATTCAGATTCTTTCCAGTGTGGTGGTGACTGGAACTCTCTGGCAGGAAATAGGGATGAGCTCTGGCTCCTTTCTGATTTAATCAGGAAAACTCCCAGGCAGCACCCAGGGATATTTTTGGTCCTACAGAACAGGGCAAGGAAATGCCCAGCAAAATTCCTTATGTGGACAAGGGGACGTAAAAAGGACCAAAAATCCAAAAAACCCAACCAAACCAACAAAAAAATAATGTAATCCAGACCTCAACCCACCAATTATGGTCTAAACAATTCCAGTGGGGCTCCAAAGGCCTTGGAAGCCACCAGGAACTCAAAATAGAGAGGGAGGACCAAACACTGAGCTGGACAAGGGAACTGAAGCCTCCGGAGTATCTCCACTTTGATGTTTTAGTTCTTTTAAAATGTTTAGTTCTTATCGGCCCTATCAGCACAAAATCCAAGGGGTTTATAAAGCTAAAACAGGAAATCCAGGGCACAAATGCCTGGCCACCCCAACTTCCATCACTTTTCTACTCCAGGGAGAATAAAATGGTGCATTTCAAACAAAACAAGGAATGAAAAAAAAAAGTGAATATTCCATAGGATTCCCTGAGAAAGCAGGAAAGCAGCAGACTGAGTGTTTGGATGGGGTGTTGGAAACATCCATAAAACCCATCATGCCTTCAAATCCTACCTGGGAATTTGGCTTGCTCAGCATGCAAACCACCCCAGTTCCAAACCCCAACCAAAACCCAAGTCTGTCCGGACACCATTAAACTGGAAATTCTCCAAGAACATTCCAAAGTCCCCAGGCCAGCAGTTCCTTACTGGATTTTGTCATTAGCTTCCCAGGCGTCCAATATCCTCTGCACCAGGCAGCACTTCTGGAAGAGCTGTGGGGAAAAAGGGAGAATATTCAGGATTCTCCACAGGAGAACTGTGGATCCTGCTGTTCCCTCAGCCCTTCCCCGGCCCAGGAGCTGGAATGTTCTTGGTCAGGTTTTGGTCCAAAATTTATAGTAATTTTACTAAAAAAATAAAAAAAAAAAAAAAGAAGAATTTTAACAAGAAATGGGGATCATTTTAATACTAAATAGGAATCATTTTAATAAATACCAAGGGTTTCACAGGGCCATTAAATGAGGGGAGTTTTAACGGGATGCTGCAAATAAAGTCCCAAAAGCAATGACAGCTCCAGGAGAACCATAATAAATAATAATAAAACCCACTACAAATGACAAGAAATAATACTAAAACCCACTAAAAATGGATAATAAATACTAACAAAGCCTGCTAAAATTTGATAATAAATAATACGAATCACAAAAAAAGGCAATAAATTATAACAAAACCCACTAAAAACTACATCTAAAAATAAACAGTAACAAATCCACACTGAGACAATTGCCTGCTCTGAAACAGTCCATCCCAGAGGTCCCTGGTGGCTCCATCCCAGAGACCCCCTGGTGACCCCAGTCCAACCCAGAGATCTCCTGGTGACCCCAGCCCCATCCCAGAGATCTCCTGGTGACCCCAGCCCCATCCCAGAGACACCCTGGTGACCCCAGTCCAACCCAGAGACCCCCTGGTGACCCCAGCCCCATCCCAGAGACCCCCTGGTGACCCCAGCCCCATCCCAGAGATCTCCTGGTGACCCCAGCCCCATCCCACAGATCTCCTGGTGACCCCAGTCCATCCGAGAGACCCCCTGGTGACCCCAGCCCCATCCCAGAGATCCCTGGTGACCCCAGCCCCATCCCAGAGACCCCCTGGTGACCCCAGCCCCATCCCAGAGACACTCTGCTGATCCCAAGGATCACTGGCGACCCCATCCCAGAGATCTCCTGGTGACCCCAGCCCCATCCCAGAGACCCCCTGGTGACCCCAGCCCCATCCCAGAGATCCCCCTGGTGACCCCAGCCCCATCCCAGAGACACCCTGGTGACCCCAGCCCCATTCCCAGAGATCCCTGGTGACCCCAGCCCCATCCCAGAGACCCCCTGGTGACCCCAGCCCCATCCCAGAGACCCCCTGGTGACCCCAGCCCCATCCCAGAGATCCCCCTGGTGACCCCAGCCCCATCCCAGAGATCCCTGGTGACCCCAGCCCCATCCCAGAGACCCCCTGGTGACCCCAGCCCAGCTCTCACGTGGGTGACCATGACGTTCTCGGTGGCCGGGGGCTCCGAGGGCTCCGTGGGCCCCGTGGGCTCCGCGGGCTCTGGGGCCGCGTTCCCGCTTGGAATCTCCTCTTTGCTGCCCGGCTCCCCTGGGCTGGCCTTCCCCTCGTGCACAGAGTGCGACAGGATGGCTGCTATGGACAGCTCCACTTGGAAATGCAAAAAGTTATTCCACGTGTATTTAAAAAATAAATCCTGGGGGAGAAATGAGAGACGGAAGAGTTTACTTGGGATAAATCTTCCTGGTTTTAACGATCGGTGATATCTTTAAGGATCTTCCCAACTCAAGCCATCCCAGGATGGTGGGATCCTGGGATATTAAACTGTTGCCCAAGTGGTTGTTTGATCAGCAATTTCACTCCATTTTCCTGCTACATGCCAGCACACACTGCTGCCTGGGCTCTGCATTCCCAGGGTGCTCAGTCTGTCGGGAAACCAGTGAATATTCCCAATAAACGGAGCACTTGGGGATCCTCTCACACGCAGACAGCACTCACAGCACAGACACACTGAATAAAACAACTTAACTCTGCTGGGGCCGAATGAATCCTCGGAAAAACAGGAACTAAATCATTGCTAAGGATGGAATTAGATCTCTTAAGGCTGCCCAGGTTTTGGGAGGCCTTTTCCAGCCTCAGGGACCTTGGGAGAAAACGAATCTCTTGGCATTCCAGGAGCTCTCACACGGAGCACAGACTGTTTCACACCTTCTCCACAGAACTGACACGGAACTGGAAGTGTGGGGCTCAGTCCGAAACCCCAGACAGTGGGATCTGGGTCACGAAAGCTCCTTGCCGGAGCAGATCATGGAAATAAGAGGACTTTGGCCCAGCAGGGCTGCCAGGCGGAATCCCCCAGTGCCCGCGGGTACTCACAAGTAACAAGTCCATGGTGCCCAGCCTGCAGAGCTCGTGGTTGATGCTGGGGGTGTTGGTGTGCAGCAGCGCGGCGATCAGGCGCGAGCCGTGCAGCCGCGCGTTCCCCAGCGGCTCCTCCAGCACCCCCAGCGTGGTCAGGATGGCCGGTTTCTGAGGAGCAGGGAGGGCAGTCAGGGAGGGAACACATTCCCACGCGCCACGGGCACCAGGCTTCTCCCTTCCACACAGAGCCTTGGCCGGAAATTCAGCCTCACCCGGGGGAAGAGCTTTCCGTGGAGGGGGCAGAGCCCTGGAACCGCTGCCCGGGGAGGGGCCGAGTGCCCGCTCCGCAGACATCCCAAACCCAGCTGGACGTGTCCCCTGTGACACCTGCTCCAGGCGACCCTGCCCAGCGGGGGCCAGCATGGGGTGATTCCTGACAACCCCAGCCGTTCTGGGATTCTCGGATTTAACAGAACCCACTGATTTCAGGAATGCTCTCAGCAGGGAAACCTAAACCACCCTCCCAAGAGGATGGTTCTAGGGCCGCTGGGAGATTTGACTTCCCAATCGAAAGATTAAAATCCAACTATCTGCTGAAAGTTCCTTCCTCTCCATCCCTTTCCATCTCCATCCCCTAGTCCCAAAGACTTCCCTGAACACAACCCTCAGACTCCTGCTGCAGACTCCTGCTGCAGATTATTGCTGCAGATTCCTGCTGCCTCATCCCTGCAGGCCTGAGCTGCAGATTTTCCCAGGCCACGTGTCCCTGCTGGAGCCGTCCGGGTCCCAGGAGCGCGGGCTGTACCTTGGGTGGGCGCAGCAGCAGCTGGTGGAAGTCCTTGAGCCGGGGCTCGATGCCGTGTAGGATGCTGCTGTTGACAGCGTAAGACCTCTCGAATCCCTGAGTGTACGAGTCCATCAGGCCTTCCACTCTGAGGGAACACTGGGATTCACTCGGGGTTCACTCACAGTTCCCTCTTCCCACTCTGAACAACCAAGTGGTACTCTCAACCCAGCCCGTCCTGGGACTCTGGGACTTTATGACATTAAACTGTTGCCCAGCTCAGTGTTTAATCAGCAATTCCACTAAAACCATTTTCCTTCCATACTTGTCATATTCCATCTTCCTTCTCCTGGGGCCCAGAGCTGCCCACAGTATCTAGAGGTGGAGATTTTGTTAAAGGGCCTCCAGTGACACTGCCCATGTCAGTGGTTTTCTCTTCAAAAATGAGGATGGAAAACAGTAATGTTCAGCTCCTGAACACATTCCCATACCTGCATGATATTGATTCTACTGCATTAATTATTTCTATTCTTTATTATACTGTCTTAGTTAATATAGGTATCATTTCCCAGGTGCTGCTCACACAACCAAACCTGTGCCGAGCTCAGGGGGAGCTGACCAGAAATAACCTCCCAGGAGAGCTGGCAAACCACATTCCCAAAGCGCTTCCTGGGGTTCCAAACTCCCCAACACTTCCAAAGGAAACGGCTCAGCAAGAGTTACCTAACAAATGTTCCTGCCACCGTCCCAGGCTGCTCCCAGCACCACGGATCTTGGGCATTTCCAGGGAATCCAGAGGCAGCCACAGCTGCTCCGGGCACCCTGTGCCAGGGGCTGCCCACCCTCCCAGGCAGGAATTCCTAACCAAGATCCCATCTGGAACTCCTCTCTTCCAGCTTGAAGCCATTCCCTGTGTCGTGGCACTGCCTGTCCCTTTGTGCCCCCAGCCCAGGCTGGAGCCCCCAGGCGGTCCCGGTGATCCCAGTGACCCTGGTGATCTCAGTGACCCCAGTGATCCTGGTAATCCTGGCAATCCTGGTAACCCCAGCGATCCCAGTGACCCCGGTGATCCCGGTGATCCCAGTGATCCTGGCATTCCTGGTGATCCCAGTGACCCTGGTATTCCTGGTGCCCCCGGTGCCCCCAGCAATCGCGGTGCCCCCGGAGCCCCCGGCGGTCCCGGCTCACCCGGAGCGCCGCGTTTCCAGCAGCGTCAGGAGCACCTGGGTTCCGTTCACGATGCAGGTCTCGCTCTGCTCGCCGTCGAACATGTTCCTGAGGAGCTGCTCCACGCACTCCTGCCTGGGGACACAGGGGACACTCACGCGGGGTCACCGCACCTGCTGCAGCCTCCGCTGGGGAGCAGGAGGGCGGGGGAAGATCCCGCTCCTCCCGCTGCTCTGCGCCAGGACCAAGGAATGATGGCTGGGAGGAACAGGAGGATGAGGCCAGCCCTGCTCGCCAGCTCCAGTTCCCCAGCACATCCCAGCTCCCCCAAATCCAGCTCTTGGGAATCCCTTCCCTGCCTTCCCCAGTTCCACGTGCAGCCAAACCCAGCATCCCTGGAGCTCACAGCCCAACCCGGACTGTTTTCTAACATCGTAAAAAAAGTCTCCTTCCCATGGGTATAAATCAAATATGAGACAAAAATGTAAAAAACCCGCTGAGTAATTCATGAGGGAGGATTATCTGAATAAGGAGCATCTAAACACCCTCTGTCAGGAGAGCAGGGAAAGCAGCCAATTTCCTGTAAGGAATCCAATTCCCTTGACTGCACCCAGCCAGCAGCTCCTGACCCTGGATTTGGCTCATTCCCTGACCCCATCTCCTTCAGAACTGATCATTCATTCCTGCTTCGGGGATGATAAAAGTTAACCAAAGCCCCAAAGGTCACTGTAATGCTGGGAGAGTCGGCCAGGAAGGGCAATGAGCTTTGTGATCTTCAGCAGAAACAGAAGAGGAGCAGAAGAATCCCTCTGCCCAAAATGCTCCTTTATTTTAAGCAGGAATTCTGGAGATGGTTCCTGGAAGTGCAGGGTCCCACAGCGCCCTCCAAAACTACCAAGAAAGCCTAAAATTCCCAAAGAAGTCTGGAAGTGCCACATCTTCCGTGGCAGTCGCCCCTCCCACTGCAGGGAATCACAGCCCTCATTAAAGGTCCTGGGATTCCCAGGGGGAATGACCGAGCTGCAATCCCATCTCCAAAATTTTGACGGCTGAGAACTGACAGAGAGGAGAGGCCACAGGCTCCAGTCAGGGATGTGACCTCCAGTGCCTCCAGCTCCAGAGCCCAACAGCAGCAGCACCTGGAGCTGCTGGAGAGCCCGGAGAGGCCCCGGAGCTGCTCCAGGGCTGGAGTCCCTCAGCTCCCAGGGATCCAGGCTGCGAGAGCTGGGGGCGCTCACCTGGACAGGGAAAGGATCCAGGGAGAGCTTCCAGCACATTCCAGGGCCACAAGGGGCTCCAGGAGAGCTGCAGAGGGGCTGGGGACAAGGGACAGAGGGACAGGACACAGGGAATGGCTTCCCACTGCCACAGGGCAGGGCTGCATGGCACATTGGGACATTGGGAATTGCTGGCTGGGTTGGAATTGCCAGAGCAGCTGTGGCTGCCCCTGGATCCCTGGAATGGCCAAGGCCAGGCTGGACACTGGGGCTGGAGCAGCCGGGGACAGTGGGAGGTGTCCCTGCCATGGCAGGGCTGGCCCTGGGGTCCCTTCCCACCCAAACCATTCCAGGATTCCACAACAAGTCAACACCTCCCTAGCACAGGATCCTGTCAGGCCATGGCACAAAGGCTGGATCTACCTCATTCCTGCAGGAGCAGTGAGGGAAATGAAGAATTTATGGAAGAGCAGCAGGTCCTGGCAGGGGCAGAGCTCCATGGCAAGACCAGGATGGTCCCAGTGGCTTCCCAGTGCTGAGATTACCCATATCCCATTCCCCCCTGCATACACCAGCTCCTGTCCCAGAAATTATCCCACAGACACCGAGGAACTGACAGCCCTGGATCAGGAGAAAAGATTCCCAAGGCCACCTAAATTCAGAGCTCTGGGTGGACAGAAGTATCTCAGGGGAATTGGGAGCCCCAGTCCCTTCCACAGCTCCTTCCAGCCCTTTCCTGATGAAATGTTGCCTCCAGGCCTAAAAGAGCCTTTTTCAGTTTCAGTCTCCTGGAGAATCACCCAGAATTTTTAGGTTTGAAGCAACGATAAGAAGTAGAAAACACAGGACATAAATAATTTAATGTTCATTGCAAAGAGCAAAGGAACAACAGCAGGAATGGAGCAAAACTGGGAAAATCAACATTTCCGCTACACACTGAATGTTATCTGGGAAATCAGGGAGTCCTGGAATGGTTTGGGTGGGAAGGGACCCCAGAGTCCCCCAGGGCCACCCCTGCCATGGCAGGGACACCTCCCACTGTCCCCAGCTGCTCCAGCCCCAGTGTCCAGCCTGGCCTTGGACATTCCAGGGATCCAGGGGCAGCCACGGCTGCTCTGGCAATTCCAGCCCGGGCAGCAATTCCCAATAACCCAATGTCCCATCCAGCCCTGCCCTGTGGCAGCTTCCTGTGATTCGCCCTGTCCTGGCACTCCAGTTCTGGATGAACAATCCCCCTCCGGCTTCCTCTGAGATCCCTTCAGACCCTGAAGGTGCTGTGAGGTCCCCACACAACACTCCCTTCTCCAGGCTGAAATTCCTCGGGTTTTGCCTCATCCTGGATCAGGCTGGGACCTTTGGGCTCCCTGACCCCCTCTCCTGCCTCTGGACAGAGCCCCAAACCCCAAATCCCTGAAGAAGCCCTTCAGTGCTGCTCCAGCTCCGAAGGAACATCCCTGCTCTGTCTGCTCCCTGTGGAGCAATCCAGGAGCCATTCCCAGTGCTCCCAGTACTCACGATTCCAGTGCTGTGAGAAGTGGATCTGGCTCTGGGACATCCTGGAGCTGAGTGCTCTGGTCTCTGCTCAGCCTGATGATGTCACACAGAGTCTGGGAAGCGTTGGATTGCCTCTGGAAAGAGGGAGAGGAGCAGTGTCAGTGCCAAGGCCAGCCAGGCTGGGAACACTGGGGCTGGGATCAATCCCATTCCTGCTCCCCTGCAGGTACTCAGGGCTGGACACTCCCGGAGTAGCAGCATCCACAGGCTTTGCACCCAAAGGAGATTGGCCCACACGTGACCATCAAGAGCAGTTTGGGAGCTCAGGGATGAGGATTCCTCTTTCTCCCCTCAATCCCGCCCACCTGCACATTCACAACACAAACATTCCATCCTTCCTCCCGCCGCTCAGCTCTCCTGCTGGAGAAAACCCTCCACCATTTAATTCCTGGGATTTAAAAGGCTTTCCAGGGGTGTTTGAGGAATTCGTCCTCTGGTTCTGGCCATCAGTCAAAGCCTCTCTGGAGCTGCTGTACCTCAGCATCTCCTCCAACAAGAATCCATGGGGATGTTCCCAGTTTTCCTCTCACAGAGGGAAGCTGGCCTGGGATGAGCTGAGGGAACTGGGCTCAGAGAACTGCATTTTCTGGATTTTACAAGTGAATTCCTACTCGGGGCTAAAAAGATTTGAAAATGGCATAAAGTGGCTGATTTGAAAGGATCTTCCAGAAACAGCAGGCTCCTCCCTGATGCCAGGAATCCTACACTGTCTGTAGGTTTGAGATGAACTGAGGCAGCAGAACCAAGAAATTGGGAGAAAAATGAGTCAAAAGGAGATGAAATCACTCCAAAGCCGCAGATGTGGTGCTGAGCAGAGGATGGGACATCGCAAGGGCACCCCCAGTGGCTCCTCCACAGGTCACCGGGACAAGGAAAATGGAAATCTCCAGGAGCCTGCAGGACCCAGCAGCACAAATCCCCAGCCCTGGTGCCACTCACATCCTCGTCCTGGCTCGAATGGATCAGCTCCACGAGTCTCTGGATAATCCTGGCTTCGTTCAGCCACTGCAGGGAAAAGAGCAGGAGAGAAAATCCTCGTTGGGATACCTGGGAACTCAGAACAAGAGGAGCTCTGGGAAGCTCTGCAGGAAGGGAAAACTCTTCCTTCCCTCTCCTAATCCTATCCCTGAGACAGGGACAGGGATGGATTTGGATTTGCATCAGCATGGACGGGGATGGATTTGGATTTGCATCCCGCCATGGAACTAACAGGCAGAGCCCTCTGGAGAACATGGAATGCTCCAGGGTCAAACAGCCCCATCTGAGCCGCAGCGGCAGAACCCCCACCACGTCCTCCCAGCGGCTCCTGCTCTTCCTGCTGCTCACACTCAGCAATTCCTTCTCCTGCCAGATGTTGCAACAGCTGTCGCTGTACCTTCACCTTGCTCCACAACTTCCTGTTCTCCGTGCAAACCATTCTCTATCACCCTTACCAACCCAGGCATGTCCTCTCCAAAGGCTCCCCTCCACTCATCCCTCCCAGCTCCACCTGCAGGCTCAGCCCCTCATCACCCATTTCCATCCACATCCCACTCCCATTCCAGGAAAATTGCTGGATGTGTGACATCCTGCAAATTCATCCCAACGATGCCCAAACTCAGCTGCCTGAGAAACAAGCAAACTTCCATTACGAGGAAAAACATTTCCAGGGATGGGTGTGGAGCCCCTCTGCTCCCGAGCCAGGCTGGGAGAGCTGGGGGGGCTCACCTGACAGGGAATGGTTCCAGGGAGAGCTTCCAGAACATTCCAGGGCCACAAGGGGCTCCAGGAGAGCTGCAGAGGGGCTGGGGACAAGGGACAGGACACAGGGAATGGCTTCCCACTGCCACAGGGCAGGGCTGCATGGGACATTGGGACATTGGGAATTGCTGCCCGGACTGGAATTGCCGGAGCAGCTGTGGCTGCCCCTGGATCCCTGGAATGGCCAAGGAAGAACTGGAGCAGCCTGGGACAGTGGGAGGTGTCCCTGCCATGGCAGGGGTGGCCCTGGGGGGCTCTGGGGTCCTCTCTAACCCAAATCATTCCAGGATTCCCTGTTTCTACGATTCCTTCGGCATGGTAAGGAATTACACTAATTACTGTCCCAATCAACGCTTGAATTTCTGACCAGTGGGAAGAACAGAGATTCCCTTTCTCCAAGCTCTCCAGCTGGACTCAAGAGAGGCTGCTCCATGGAAAAACGAGTGGGAACCCCTTTGCTGCCAGGAGTGACCCAGGCTGCTACCCCAGAGCCACAACGGGGCTGAGGGACCCCAGGGAGCGACTCCAGCCCTGAGGGGTGGATCTGCTCCTGGGATAACCCACGCACAGACCGCATCAGCCCCGAGGCAGGCAGGGACAGGGGCTGGGAGGGGGAGGCCCTCACGTTGAGCACGTCCTGGCGCAGCGCCGTGGGCTCCACGCAGCTGATGAGGCGCAGCAGCAGGTCCATCATGGCAGAGGTGTCGATGTGCTTTAGCACCAAGCTCAGGAACTTGTCCTTTTTCCTCAAAAATGAGATCACCTGTGGAAACGGGAGCCTGCATCAGCTGCCAGCGGGACACGCAATTCCCTCACAGCTCCCTCACAGCTCCTGGAGCTTCTCCGTGTCTCAACCACAGACCTTGGGTTGGGAACTCTCCAGGGAACAAGGGAATCATTTTTATTCCAAGGCAACACCAAGTTAGATCTTTTCAGCCAAGTTTTCTCCCCGCCGTGCCACAGAGAAACCCAAGGCCATGCAAATAAGTGAAGATGGAGAATTGTCTTTGCCTCTCAAGCTCCCTGCCAGGCCGCATTTAAAACCCCAGTATTTACTGGGATGTGAGTATTCCTGAATCCCTGTTCAGCCCTTCCATAAGGATGAGCCTGAGGCCTTGTTTATGGATTGGGATGACTCTGATGATCCTCAAAATGCCTTGCTGTGAAAAGCGAAGCTTTAGCTGTGCCATGGGATACCCCAGCTGTGGCAGATCCCAACCCAAAACTCTGGGAAGAGTCTGTCCACACCATCTCCCTGCACTAAAGAATCCCAAGAACTTCCCAGAGAGACTCCATTTCACCTCCAACCTTAAACCCAACCCCAGGAATAGCACAAGCTCACGGCAGGGACAAGAGCAGTGCCGGGGAATTCCCTGGGTGGGCAGAGATCCCATCCCTACCTGTTCTGTTTTCCGTGCAATGAGGTTCCCGATGGTCTTGCTGAAGAAGCTGGCGAGGAGGGGGTTCAGGGGGGGCTCGTGGTCCAGGAAGTCGTAGAGGATGTTGAGCAGGGTCTCGTCCCCGCCCAGTTTGTCGTTGATCTGTGGCACGTCCGAGGTCAGCAGCTCGCAGGCCGTGTTGGGGTACCTGCAGTGATCACAGGTGAGATGGAAACTCTGAGATCTGCCCTCTGCAAAGGGCTCAGGAGGGGAAGGGATTCCTGCCCGGGCTGGGATTGCCAGAGCAGCCGTGGCTGCCCCTGAATCCCTGGAATGGCCAAGGCCAGGCTGGACACTGGGGCTGGAGCAGCCTGGGACAGTGGGAGGTGTCCCTGCCATGGCAGGGGTGGCCCTGGGGGGCTCTGGGGTCCTTTCCCACCCAAACCATCCCAGGATTCCCTGATTCCCTCTGGAGAGGACACTTGCCCCACAAAGGGCTCTTACTGATTTGTGACCAGACGAGGTTTCTACACCAGGACCTTTCCCAATCTCTGCAATCCAAGCTCTGCACTCCACACAAAACACCAAAACATCCGGGCCAGCTGGGAGCTTTGACCCTTTCCCTGCAGCATTCCCTTCCCCAGCAGCCTCCTCCTGTTCCTGTAGTTCCAGCCCTGAAGGTTCCAAAAGCCCCTCAGGCCCTGCTGCTGCTGTTCCAGGCTTGGTGCTGCCCAAGGTGCTAAGGCTGAGGATGTCACTGTCACCAACGCAGAGGAACCTTCCCGCCCTTCCATCCCTTCCAGCCCCCAAGGGACACCAGGACTCATTTCTCCTTTTCCTGGCTCATTCCATGCAAAAAGCATCAGCAATTCCTAAAGATCTGCGTGTGGAGCCTCCCTGGGATACACGTCCCATGGCCAGGAGAGAAATGGGAGCTCTCCCTGTCCCAGCAGGTTCTGCTCCTGCAGCTCTCACAGCCCCAGGTCTGACCCAACCCCTCACCATTCCCGTTCTGGCACCACATCCCAGGCCTGGAGGTTTGCAGGCTGCAGGGAACTCAGCTCACCCCAACTCCCCCCGTCCCCACAGCCCCTGGCAGCTGAGCTTCCCTCACCCCCGGGCTCGGCAGTTCCTCAGCAGATCCAAGATTCACACTCTCCTTCTCTTGCTCCAGCCTCCTTTCAGGTGTTTAATCCCACAAGTTCTGCTTGAATGGGGATTTACTGGGGACTTTTCCTCCTTGCAGTTTCCCCTGTGAACTTTATGAACTTCCATCGCACTGTTTCAGGGATGAATTATGTGATCCCCTCCCCACTCACCCTGAGCCCCAGATCCTTCTAAAGCTATCGAGTTTCTCCCTGTTCCACTTCACAAACTTTCCCAACCTTTCCTGAAGAGCCAAAAGTGGGATTCCAAGTGGATTTACACAGAGTCCATTCTTCCTGCTCAGCCTTTATTTATCCCAAAAGGCCCCTTGATTCCTAATGAGCTCAAAGCCTCCTTCCCCTCTCCAGGCTTCAGAGACGCTTCTGGGCCTGCTCTGCCTGGGAATCCCCAGTGCTGCCAAGAAAATGTTCCATGAACACCAGCCCTCAGTGTTCCAGCAGGAATTTCCTTCTTGAAACCTCTGTCCTTGTCCCCCCACTCCCTCATTCTTCACCTGTTTGGTTACAATCAGGGAGTCCTGGAATGGTTTGGGTGGGAAGGGACCCCAGAGCCCCCCAGGGCCACCCCTGCCATGGCAGGGACACCTCCCACTGTCCCGGCTGCTCCAGCCCCAGTGTCCAGCCTGGCCTTGGCCATTCCAGGGATCCAGGGGCAGCCACAGCTGCTCTGGCAATTCCAGCCCGGGCAGCAATTCCCAATGTCCCAATGTCCCATGCAGCCCTGCCCTGTGGCAGTGGGAAGCCGTTCCCTGTGTCCTGTCCCTCTCTCCCTTGTCCCCAGCCCCTCTGCAGCTCTCCTGGAGCCCCTTGTGGCCCTGGAATGTTCTGGAAGCTCTCCCTGGATCCTCTCCTCTCCAGGTGAGCCCCCCCAGCTCTCCCAGCCTGGGTCCAGGGCAGCTCCAGCCCTGGGAGCAGCTCCTCTGGACCTGCTCTAGGTCCTTCTGCTGCTGGCCCCAGGGCTGGGGCAGCTCTGCAGGCGGGTCCCAAATCCACCTTTCAGAGTAGGACCTTGCACAGCAGACCCAGGATATTCCAAGTTATTACCCCCAGTATTCCCGGGCATTCACTCACCTGGGAACAGCCACCTCACGCTGTTGTCAACTCTTACCCAAAACCAGACCTGAACGTGGCACTTCTGTGCCCTTCCACCAACACCAACTCCAGCCCTGATCCATTCCCACCAGAAAAAACCTGCCCAGTTTTATTTATTTATAGTCAGAGCAGCTTTTTATTTTTATATAAACTTGACAAAGGCGAACAAACTCCCCAAACCCAAATGTCAATGTTTTTGGGTATACATCGGGTTAAAAATGCATAAACACAACTTTGGTGAGAAGCAAACCCCTGTGAGGAGCTCAGCGTGGTTTGAGCAGAGGCAGGGAGCTGTGATCCCTGAAATCAGTGCAGCACCCTGAAAATATCCCAGATTTTATTCATTTTCCAGCTCACTTTGTTCTGTGGGATTGGACACCCATTGAGTTCAGAGATTTCTACCTCTTGTGCTTCCCTTTCCTATAAAAACCTGCTCAAGCAGCTCTGGATTTTGAGGGAACGGCAGGATAAATTTTTTGGGGACATTATTTGAGATCTGATTATTTGAGACATCACTCGAGCTACGCTTTTTTGGAGACATTATTTGAAAAAGGAATCTTTTTTTTTTTTTTTTTTTTGAGACCAACTCCATGCTAAACCATGAAAAAAAAAAAGCAACAAACGCTGACAAATTCCCTCCGAAACACCCCCAAACGCTGAAACATCTGCAGTGCCAAAGCCTCCCTCCCTCGCCAGGAGGTGCCACCCCTGGCAGTGGGGACAGAACCCTGGTGGCATCTCTGTTTGCAGCCCCTGGCCGGGGTGTCCTGGGGAGCAGGGGTCCAATACCTACTTGAATCGGACCTTCTCGTCCATGTCCACGGGGGGCTCGTGGGTGATGAGGGTGACCAGCTGCTCCATGCAGTGCTGCTGGCACAGGAAGTCCAGCAGCCGCCGGTTCTGGGCCTTGCATTCCTGCAGGACGTCATCCTCGTCCATCAGTTCCTCCAGGGTCACATCCTCCTTGTCCAGCAGCTTGTCCACGTGTGACGTCGTGTTCAAATCAAACTTCCAGAACATGGTGATGGGACACGACTGGCTGGGGGCGGGAAAGCACCGGTTACTGCTCCAGCCCCGCTGTGGGTTATCAGGGAATCACTGGGGGCACAGGGAACCTCTGAGGTCATCCAGCCCCACCATCGGCCCCATCCATCACCACCCCGTGTCCCCAAGCGCCACGTTCGCACAGTGTCTGAATGCTTCCAGGGATGGGGGACTCCACCTGAGCAACCCCTTCCAGTGCTTCCCAACCCTCCTGGGGAAGGAATTCCCCAAAATCCACCCTGAGCCTCCCCGAGGCCGTTCCCTCTGCTCCTGTCCCTGTCCCCTGGCGGCACAGCCCGACCCCCCGGCTGTCCCCTCCTGGCAGGGACTTGTGCAGAGCCACCAGGTCCCCCCTGAGCCTCCTTTTCTCCAGGCTCAGCCCCTTGCCCAGCTCCCTCAGCCCCTCCTGGGGCTCCAGACCCTTCCCAGCCCCGTTCCCTGCACACGCTCCAGCCCCTCGGGGTCTTTCCTGGGGCACTGCACTTTGAATCCCTCATTTCCATCCACTCCTACCCCAACCCTTGTTTGTCTTTCGGTCATCCTGATTCTCTCTGTTGAGTTCTATTAATGATGTTTTTCCACTTTGCTTTCCTAACACCTGGAATTTTGGAAAAGCTGTGAGTTACACCAAACCAAGGCACTGTTGGAGACTCTTCCAGGGCTCTTCCTTTTGCTTAACATTTCCTCTTCCAATTCCACCCTTCACCATCTCACCTCAGCTCAACAACCCTTCACAGTCCTGTTCTGGCCACAGTACCAAGCACAGAATTCATGGGATCCTGGGATGGTTTGGGTGGGAAGGGACCCCAGAGCCCTCCAGTGTCACCCCTGCCATGGCAGGGACACCTCCCACTGTCCCAGGCTGCTCCAGCCCCAGTGTCCAGCCTGGCCTTGACCACTGCCAGGGATCCAGGATCACAGAGCTGTTTTTACCCTAACCCACATCCCCCTTTCTGCACACACAACTCTCTCCATCCATTCCTTTGGCTTCCTCCAGCATCCAAAAATGTTCCCGTGCCTGATCGTCCATCAATCCCACTCTGCATAACCTCAGCTGCAGGACAGCCTGGACATTGTCCTTTTAAAAACCAATTTTCCCTGCAGGAAGGACACTGAGGGGGCTCTGCCTTCCAGTCACCAGAGCAGCGTGGAAGGCTGAAGAGCGAAATTTTCCCATTAGATTTTAAATCTCTCCGTCCTTCACGGTGTAACTTCCAGAGTGAAGCTCCGAGTGAAGCATTCACAGAACCAGGACATGGAACAGAGGAAAAACTGAGTTTCTTTTACACGTCAGGATTTTCCCACCTGGAATCCTGGGGGCAGCTCTGGAGAGCCCTGGAGGGGCCGGAGCGTGTGCAGGGAACGGGGCTGGGAAGGGTCTGGAGCCCCAGGAGGGGCTGAGGGAGCTGGGCAAGGGGCTGAGCCTGGAGAAAAGGAGGCTCAGGGGGGACCTGGTGGCTCTGCACAAGTCCCTGCCAGGAGGGGACAGCCGGGGGGTCGGGCTGTGCCGCCAGGGGACAGGGACAGGAGCAGAGGGAACGGCCTCGGGGAGGCTCAGGGTGGCCAGCAGCAGGAATTTCCCCATGAAAGGGGCTCAGGAGCTGCCCAGGGGGGGTCTGCAGTGCCCATCCCTGGAGGTGTCCAGGGAATTCCTGGAGGTGGCACTGAGTGCTCTGGGCTGGGGATGAGGTGGGGATGGGGCACAGCTGGCACTGGATGGGCTGGGATGGGCTTTTCCAGCCTCAGGGATTTGGGGATTCTGGGATTTCAGCAGTGAATTTCGGAGTTGGGAGCAGCCATCTGAATGTTCAACCTACGTGACACTGCAGTGACAGCACTGCTGGGCTCGGTGTGTTCCTCACAAACTGTTCTTTGGGTATTTTTAACCATCTCTGCTTGGTTAGAAATTCACCGAGGGAAAATCTGGCACCAAAGGCCTTCAGTGAAGGAGGTTTGGGGGCTCAGTCAACCCAAATGCAGAAATATTCCCTCCACTGGGGTGGAATCCACACGGAATTCTCACCTTCCAAACTGACAACCATTGTAATCCTGGCAGTTCCACAGCTTTCCTGAACTTTTCATTCACCTCCAGGAAAAGCTGCCTGACTTTTCCCGGGAGAGTGGAGAGGGGCTGGGCTGGGATTGCCAGAGCAGCTGTGGCTGCCCCTGGATCCCTGGAATGGCCAAGGCCAGGCTGGACACTGGGGCTGGAGCAGCCGGGGACAGTGGGAGGTGTCCCTGCCATGGCAGGGGTGGCCCTGGGGGGCTCTGGGGTCCCTTCCCACCCAAACCATTCCAGGACTCCCTGATTCCATGGGATCTGTCACTTCTCCCATCTCAGTACTGTAATTTCGGTCACTTTTGCCACCAGTAAAGCAGAGCTGTTTTCCCTTTTTCAGGTGGACACTCAAAGCCCTTCCCAGGTGCTGGTTTTATTTCTGGGATATCCGACAAGAGCAAAACCCAGGAGGGCTCCGGGAGAGCAGCTCTGCGTCAGGCATTCCAGGGAGCACCTCCAAACCCCACCCAGGGATCTCCCTGTGCTTGCCACCAAGGCTCTGCAGGAGCTGCAGGGCTGGGAGGGAGGGAGGGGAGAGGCTGCAGCCAAGGAGAGCCCCACGGCAACCCCTGTGGGCACCAGGCTCTGGGACAGCTCATTAACAACAGCAATTAGTGATCCTCTGGGTGGGGCACCAGAAGCTCAGGCGATCCTGGGATCCAGAGCCCCTCCAGTGCCACCCCTGCCATGGCAGGGACACCTCCCACTGTCCCCAGCCCAGTTCCAGTGTCCAGCCTGGCCTCGCCCACTGCCAGGGATTCTCTGGCAACCCCAGCCCAGGCAGCAATTCCCAATTCCCAGTGTCCCACCCAGCCCTCCCTCAGCCTGAGGGCACCAGGGAAGGTGATGTCTGTAGGTGTGTCTTTGGGCCCCATCTGGATTAAAGCCCCCCTGTCCCGGCACAGCAGCACCAGTTTCCAACCCACAAATGAACTCTAATTAATGATAAAAAGCAGTGTTGGGGTGTTTGAATTGTCCTCGGGGCTGGGGATATTCAATTCCCTGACAAAAGAATTCCAGCTGAGCTTATACAAAGTCCCAACCAGTAACGCACGTGCTGTTAAAGATCCCAAAGAAAGGATCCCTTTTGCCACCTCGGCTCCGTTCAGTTCTTTGCCTCCTTCCCCACCTGCTCAGGAGCTGGGAGGAGGGGGCTTATTTTATTTTATTTGTTATTTTATATGGTATTTTGTAAGGTATTGTATATGGTATTTTATATAATATTTGTATTTTATTTCATTTTATTTCATTTTATTTTCGACTCCGCCCAGAGCCATGTCCTGGACAGTACCTGCCCCAGAGCTGTTCGTTTGCATAAAGGATAAAATCAATGTTTTACACAAAATGTTCTGGGCCCGAGGAGTTCCTGGCTGGGAATTCCAGTGGGGAATTTGTCCTTTACTTATTTATTTTTCAGGGATGATCTCTCAGCCTCCTCCTGCCGGCAGCCCCAGGGAACGGCTCCTTCAGCACATCCCAAGGCTCCCTTTGGGAACTGCAGTGACAACAGCAGGAAAGGGACCCGGGCATGGTGACAGGGTCAGCCCCAGGTGACTCCAAAGGGACCCGGGGATGGTGACAGGGTCACCCCAGGTGACCCCAAAGGGACCCGGGGATGGTGACAGTGTCACCCCAGGTGACTCCAAAGGGACCCGGGGATGGTGACAGTGTCACCCCAGGTGACTCCAAAGGGACCCGGGGATGGTGACAGTGTCACCCCAGGTGACTCCAAAGGGACCCGGGGATGGTGACAGGGTCACCCCCAGGTGACTCCAAAGGGACCCGGGGATGGTGACAGGGTCACCCCAGGTGACTCCAAAGGGACCCGGGGATGGTGACAGTGTCACCCCAGGTGACTCCAAAGGGACCCGGGGATGGTGACAGGGTCACCCCCAGGTGACTCCAAAGGGACCCGGGGGTGGTGACAGTGTCACCCCAGGTGACCCCAAAGGGACCCGGGGATGGTGACAGGGTCACCCCCAGGTGACTCCAAAGGGACCCGGGCATGGTGACAGTGTCACCCCAGGTGACTCCAAAGGGACCCGGGGATGGTGACAGTGTCACCCCAGGTGACTCCAAAGGGACCCGGGGATGGTGACAGTGTCACCCCAGGTGACTCCAAAGGGACCCGGGGATGGTGACAGGGTCACCCCAGGTGACTCCAAAGGGACCCGGGGGTGGTGACAGTGTCACCCCAGGTGACTCCATAGGGACCCGGGGATGGTGACAGGGTCACCCCAGGTGACTCCATAGGGACCCGGGGATGGTGACAATGTCACCCCGAGGTGACTCCAAAGGGACCCGGGGATGGTGACAGGGTCACCCCAGGTGACTCCCCGGCCCCGGAGCCTTTCCCAGCCCCCCCGGCCCCACGGCTCCAGGGCCACCCAGGCTCTGGGTTGCTGTGATTTCTCCCAGGGTTATTCCCAGCCAGTTCTGTGTCACCAAGGGCTGCCCTGAGCCTCAGCAAACACAGGCACCCACGGAACATCCACAGCGTTTTCCAACCTCTCCAAAACGCTCTCCGCACTCCAGGGCCAGGAAAATGAACGCTGAGGGGCAGGAGCCCCCCAGGCAACTCCTCCTGGGAACTGGACAAAATTCCCAAGATTTACTGATTCTTTAGGCCCATTTAAGACCATTCCTGCTAAAATGAAACACTGAATGCTTTCACTAGGTGGGAGCACATGGAAGTGCTGAGGGAAGGAAATTCCCAAAAAGAGTTTCAGGATCCTCCTGCCATCCCAGTAACATCCAGTACAAAATCCCAAAGCCAATCCCAACTCCAGCAGCTCTGGCCCAGCTGAACAGGTCCCAGTTCCATCCAGGGTGGATTTTAGCCTGGACAGACACAGACAGACACAGACTCCTGATGGAAATTTCAAACTTATTCTTTTTTTTTTTTTTTGCCAAGTTTTAACACAAAATCTCCCCTACTTCCTCCATAAGAATAAATAATTTTAAGCTTTGCTACCCAAGGCAACAAAAAATACCCCAGAATTCCCTCCAACTCCAGTATGGGAAGAAGTCTGGAGCACACCAGGACCACACATCCATCCAGGAGGTGTCCACCTTTAATCCCAGTTATGCAGTAACAGTTATCCCAGCCCCAGGGAATAAAATCTCACTTTACTGAACCTGCTGAATGTGAAGCCCCCAATCAGCTTTTCCAGCAAACTGGAAAATCCACCTGGAAAACACAGATGGCCAAGGCCAGGCTGATCAATGGCTCAGCTGAATTCCCACTGAAGGAAGGGCTGAGCAGGGAATTCCCAGCCAGCTTTAGAGCACAACTCCCTCCCTTTGGTGACTCAGCAGCACGATGAAAGGTAAGAAATGAATGAACACAAATTAGAAAGAGCAAAAGGCACAGGCAGATCCCAAACCAGGGCCAGTGGATTTGGGAGTGATCCCAGAAGGAAGAGGAACAGCAGGGAACCAACATCTGCTTGGGACACGAAAATAATTAGGCTGAGCCTACCAGAGCTGTCACAGGGTGCTCCAAGCTCCATCCAGCCTGGCCTTGGACACTTCCAGGGATCCAGGGGCAGCCACAGCTTCTCTGGGAATTCCATCCCAGCCCTCACCACCCTCCCAATATCCCACCAAACCATTCCAATCTGTGCATCTTTAACTCATCACCTGTTTCCATGGGAGAACCTGTTTTATATAAAATCTCTCCCTTTGGAGCATTAGGGAAGCTTTCCCCAAATCAATTCCCAACAGGAAAATGCCTGAGTCAGCCACTCCACTGCTGGCAGTGGGAAGGATCCTGCTGCTCCCACAGCTCCAGGGAATCCCAGGGCAGTGAATCCCCACGGGAATTCCAGCTGCAGGAAAGGGCAGCTCCTCCTGTGTGCCCTGAGCTGCCCATTCCTGCCCTGGGGAACCCTGGTGAGAGATCCCAGCCTGTTCCCTTTCCCTGCCCCACAGGGAGTGCACACTGTGCCATTCCACAGGGGATTCCCTGGAACAGCCACAGCAGTGCCCAGGAGAACAGGGAAACAGGAGTTCCCTGCTCTGCCCACATTACGGACCTGAGCTCAGGTTCTGAGTGACACTTCGAGTTGAGCCTGGTTTTGGGGAGGATCCTGGCCAGCACACTGTGAATCCCAGAATCCCCAAATCCCTGAGGCTGGAAAAGCTCTCCCAGCCTTCCCAGGGCCAGCTGTGCCCAATCCACACCGTGTCCCCAGCCCAGAGCACTCAGTGCCACCTCCAGGAATTCCCTGGACACCTCCAGGGATGGGCACTCCAAAGCTCCCTGGGCAGTTCCAAGGCCTGAGCTCCTTTCCATGGGGATAAAGCCAGTCCAGGCCCAAGGACGGCACAGGGACACTGGGACTGAGCTCCTCAGTGGGGACTCCATCCCCAGGAACATCCCTGGGACACCACAGTCCCCTCTCATGTGACTCCTGCTATTAAATATCAGGATTAAACCCAGGAGCAGTCACAAGAACTGAGCACCCAGCATCACAGAGCTGGTCCTCATTACTGGGAATTAATTTGTCCTTTAATGAGGAACCTCACAGGGCCTGGCCACAACTCCCCCAGTGCTGGGCTGAGCCCACAGGGGAGGGGGACCCTGCCCCTGTGCCCAGGTGAGGCCCCACCTGCAGAGCTGCCCCAGCCCCGGGCACACGGCAGCAGCACCTGGAGCTGCTGGAGAGTCCAGAGAGGCCCCGGAGCTGCTCCAGGGCTGGAGCCCCTCAGCTCCCAGGGATCCAGGCTGGGACAGCTGGGGGGGCTCACCCGGACAGGGAAAGGCTCCAGGGAGAGCTTCCAGCACATTCCAGGGCCACAAGGGGCTCCAGGAGAGCTGCAGAGGGGCTGGGGACAAGGGACAGAGGGACAGGACACAGGGAACGGCTTCCCACTGCCACAGGGCAGGGCTGCGTGGGACATTGGGACATTGGGAATTGCTGCCCGGGCTGGAATTGCCAGAGCAGCTGTGGCTGCCCCTGGATCCCTGGAATGGCCAAGGAAGGACTGGAGAAGCCTGGGACAGTGGGAGGTGTCCCTGCCATGGCAGGGGTGGCCCTGGGGTCCCTTCCCACCCAAACCATTCCAAGACAAAAGGACAGGCAGATGTTCCTACCTTCAGTAGAAGTTTCTTCAAACGTGAAATCTCCTCCGCGGGCAGAGAAACATTTGGGTTACAGTTTGTGGAATAGACCCAGCTTCAAGAAATGGTTTTCATCCAGTGTGAATCTCTTTGCAAGCTTCCAATCCTGGAAAAGATTTTTAAAAGTTACCAATAACCAAAGGTACCTGAGGGTCAAAGGTTTTTTTATTTTTTCCCCTAAATGAACTCCTACAGAACCTTTCAGCACGAAGGAGCTGACAGCCCCTGCCAAGCCATCACCACCACAGGATCCTCCCAGTTCTCCCAGTCCCCCCTCCTGCAGCACTGGGGAGACGTGAACTGCCCAGCCCTGGAGGTGCTCAAGGCCAGGCTGGATGAGGCTCAGAACAACCAGGGACAGTGGAAGGGGATCACAGAGGAAGAGCCAAGGCTGGCTCAGCCCAGGAGCTCCCCCACAACTCAAGAGCTGGGCTTTAACCACTCCTGAAACCCAGGAATTACTGGTGCGCTGTGGGACACACCCAAACAGAGACCAACCAGCAGGAGGTCCCTGCATCAAACAGAAATTCAATTTAATGTGAAAAGAAATATATTTCCTCATCTTCCAATCAGTGATTACGGAACTGGAGGTACAACATTCACCCAAACCAAGGGCATTGATCAGAACAAAAACCGTTGACGCCTTCTTCACCGGGATTTGTGCCTAAAAGTCCCTGGCAGAGTCCCAGATTCAGGGAGGCTGGAAAAGCCCTCCCAGCCCATCCAATCCAAGCTGTGTCCAAGCCCCACCGTGTCCCCAGCCCAGAGCACTCAGTGCCACCTCCAGGAATTCCCTGGACACCTCCAGGGATGGGCACCCCAAACCTCCCTGGGCAGTTCCAAGGCCTGAGCCCCTTTCCATGGGGAAATTCCTGCTGCTGTCCACCCTGAGCCTCCCCAAGGCCATTCCCTCTGCTCCTGTCCCTGTTCCCATGCAGCACAGCCCGACCCCTGCCATGAGCAGGGACACCTCCATCAAGAACCCCCTCAGCAACTCTCTGCTGGGCCACAAACACCAAGAGTTCTGTAAAACTCTGCACAACTCTGGCTGAAACCCCACGGAAGTTTTGGAGAGCACAGGGCTGGAAAAGCCATGGAAGAACACACGGAGTTCTCAGAGTTCACAGAAGAAGCTGCTGCAGGGACAGGGAGCAGTGGAGGGGGTTGGAAGGGAGAATTTGTCTCAGCTGGATTTGCATTCCTCAACCGTGGAGTCCTGGGATGGTTTGGGTGGGGAGGGACCCCAGAGTCCCCCAGTGCCACCCGTGCCATGGCAGGGACACCTCCCACTGTCCCAGGCTGCTCCAGCCCCAGTGTCCAGCCTGGCCTTGGCCACTGCCAGGGATCCAGGGGCAGCCACGGCTGTGCCAGGGCCTCACACCCTCCCAGGCTGCAATTCCCTGTTCCCAATGTCCCACCTGAACCCTCCGCGTCAGCGCTCACGCTGCAGCCCCTGCAGAGCCAGGACACCACAGGTCCAGCCTGGCCAACCCCTGTGTCACCACAGCCAGCACTCCTGTCACTGCCATGTCACTGCCGTGTCACCACAGCCAGCACTGCTGTCACCCCGTGTCACTGCTGTCACCACAGCCAGCACTCCTGTCACTGTCATGTCACTGCCATATCAATACCATGTCACTACAGCCAGCACTTCTGTTACCCTGTGTCACTGCCGTGCCACCACAGCCAGCATTGCTGACACCATCCCATGTCACTGTCATGTCACCACAGCCAGCACTCCTGTCACCATCCCATGTCACTGCCATGTCACCATAGCCAGCACTCCTGTCACTGCCATGTCACCACAGCCAGCACTCCCTGTCATTGCCGTGTCACCACGGCCAGCATTGCTGACACCATCCCATGTCACTGCCATGTCACCACAGCCAACACTCCTGTCACTGCCATGTCACTGCCATGTCACTGCCGTGTCACCACAGCCAGCACTGCTGTCACCCCGTGTCACTGCTGTCACCACAGCCAGCACTCCTGTCACTGCCATGTCACTGCCATATCAATACCATGTCACTACAGCCAGCACTTCTGTTACCCTGTGTCACTGCCATGTCACCACAGCCAGCACTCCTGTCACCATCCCATGTCACTGCCATGTCACCATAGCCAGCACTCCTGTCACTGCCATGTCACCACAGCCAGCACTCCCTGTCATTGCCGTGTCACCGCAGCCAGCATTGCTGACACCATCCCATGTCACTGCCATGTCACCACAGCCAACACTCCTGTCACTGCCATGTCACTGCCATGTCACTGCCATGTCACTGCCATGTCACCACAGCCAGCACTCCTGTCACTGCCATGTCACCACAGCCAGCACTGCTGTCACCATCCCGTGTCACTGCCGTGTCACCACAGCCAGCACTGCTGTCACTGCTGTGTCACCACAGCCAGCACTGCTGCCACCACCCCGTGTCACTGCCACGTCACCACAGCCAGCACTGCTGACACCATCCCATGTCACTGCCATGTCACCACAGCCAGCACTCCCATGTCACTGCCATGTCACCACCCCATGTCGCTGCCGTGTCACCAGGACACACGTGGCGGCCGAGGGACACGCCTGGTGGCAGCAGCAGTGCAGGCACGGCTCCTCAGGGCCCAGGGGCTGCCAGCGCTCCCGGGGGTCACGTTCCCTCCCAGCCAGACCCACTTCCACAGCGGGCAGCCAAACCCCGCCAGTGCCGGGGCCAGGCCGGCAGCAGAACCGGAGCCGGCCCCCGGCGGGAAGGAGCGCTGGCCAACACCCAGAGAACTCACCAGAGGAGTCCAAGAGGCTGCTGAGCTGCAGCTCCTGAGGAGGCAGCAGCTGCTCCCAGATATCCCAAAGGCACCCCAAGAGCTGTGCCTGGCATTGGAAAGGCACCGTCCCAGAAATATTAACTGATTAGAAGTATCAATCAAGAGTGAATATCCATTCTGTATAAATCAGGGAATCCTGGGATGGGCTGGGTGGGAAGGGACCCCAGAGCCCATCCAGGGCCACCCCTGCCATGGCAGGGACACCTCCCAGTGTCCCAGGGTGCCCCAATCCCCAGGGTCCAGCCTGGCCTGGGACACTGCCAGGGATGGGGCCAGAGTTTTCAGGGCCGTGGTTCAGCTCCAAGCACAGTGAAATCCAAGTGTGTTGCAGCTTTTGCATACATTTGTGTGCCAATACCCCGTGAACAGAGCCCACCGTCCCCACCCTGGCTACACCTTCCATGCCTTAGCACAGATGGTCCCGAGATATTCCACAGCCTTTCCATGGAATCCACTCAGGCAAGTACAAAAAGCTCGTTACTGAGCCCACTAAAACCCTCTCCAGTGCCTTTGGAAAAGCTTTTACACATTAGCAAGTCATGAACAACTGTTCAATATGTCCCAGCTCCTCTCCTGAGCTCTCCTCAGAGAATTTTCACCTGGAGCAGCCCTGCTAGAGGATCTGCAGAGCCCAGGAGGAGCAGATCCCTGTTCCTGTGGATATTCCTGTGTGCTGGGTAACACAGAGCCCAGGAGGGGCAGATCCCTGTTCCTGTGGATATTCCTGTGTGCTGGGTGTGTAACACAGAGCCCAGGAGGGGCAGATCCCTGTTCCTGTGGATATTCCTGTGTGCTGGGTGTGTAACACAGAGCCCAGGAGGAGCAGATCCCTGTTCCTGTGGATATTCCTGTGTGCTGGGTGTGTAACACAGAGCCCAGGAGGAGCAGATCCCTGTTCCTGTGGATATTCCTGTGGATATTCCTGTGTGCTGGGTGTGTAACACAGAGCCCAGGAGGGGCAGATCCCGGTTCCTGTGGATATTCCTGTGTGCTGGGTGTGTAACACAGAGCCCAGGAGGAGCAGATCCCTGTTCCTGTGGATATTCCTGTGGATATTCCTGTGTGCTGGGTGTGTAACACAGAGCCCAGGAGGGGCAGATCCCGGTTCCTGTGGATATTCCTGTGTGCTGGGTGTGTAACACAGAGCCCAGGAGGGGCAGATCCCTGTTCCTGTGGATATTCCTGTGTGCTGGGTGTGTAACACAGAGCCCAGGAGGGGCAGATCCCTGTTCCTGTGGATATTCCTGTGTGCTGGGTGTGTAACACAGAGCCCAGGAGGAGCAGATCCCTGTTCCCGTGGATATTCCTGTGGATATTCCTGTGTGCTGGGTGTGTAACACAGAGCCCAGGAGGAGCAGATCCCTGTTCCTGTGGATATTCCTGTGTGCTGGGTGTGTAACACAGAGCCCAGGAGGAGCAGATCCCTGTTCCTGTGGATATTCCTGTGGATATTCCTGTGTGCTGGGTGTGTAACACAGAGCCCAGGAGGAGCAGATCCCTGTTCCTGTGGATATTCCTGTGTGCTGGGTGTGTAACACAGAGCCCAGGAGGAGCAGATCCCTGTTCCTGTGGATATTCCTGTGGATATTCCTGTGTGCTGGGTGTGTAACACATGCTGGACACGGGGCTCAGAGCCCACCCCAGAGCCTGCACGAGGGTCCCTGATGAGGCAGCAGGGCTGGGCTCTGGCAGAGCCCGGATCCTTCCCCATGCCCCTCTGCCTGAGGGAGCTGGGAATGAAACACCAGCACATGGATGGGAGCAGAGAACCCTCCCCGGACTCCTGGAGTCATGGAATGCCCTGAGCTGGACAGGATCTACAGGGCTCGCCTGCACAGAGCCCAGAGCCCAGGCTGGGCACCCCTGGCAGCCTGGGGCCAGGACCATGCCCTGCTCCGTGCCCAGCAGCCTCTGGGGAAGGAAGAACCTGTTCCTGAGATCCCACCTGAGCCTCCCTCACAGGGCTCCTCCCCAGGGGAGTGGGAGAAGGATCCACAGAGGCTGGAATGCCCCTTCTCAGGGGAATCCATACCCACCACTGCTCTGAGCCAACTACACGGAAAGGCTTCTTCAGCTGCAAAAGGCACTGCAAGAGGATGAGGAGAATGAGGATTTCCTCAATAAAGACAATCAAAAGGTCCATTTAACCCTTAAACGTGAGCCTCACGAGAGGAACAGAATTCCTGCCTTCTCCATACAGCCCATGGCACATCCCAGGAGGCAGCAGTGGGATGGGAGCACTTGGAAAAGGACAGGCATGCACAAAACCCAGCTATTTTTAACAAAATTTAAAGTCTTCCCACTGCCTCAGTTACTTTATCATGGTTGATCAGAAATATCAACCGAGATGAGCTAAATTCAACCTTTTATATAAGTTAGAACTTCCCTCAAGACTTCACTGATAAAGGAAGAGTTTGAGCTGTTGGAATCAAGGAAAAGCAGCATTTCCCAGGGTACCTGCACTGCTGACAGGAGAACGGAACAACCACAAACTATTCCCAAATCAATGTCCACTCACACGAATTTTGGAATTTATTCAGCCTCTTCCCACCTGCTTTAAGAGCAGTCCCTACAAAATCCCCAAATCCCTGAGGCTGGAAAAGCCCATCCCAGCCCATCCAGTGCCAGCTGTGCCCCATCCCCACCTCGTCCCCAGCCCAGAGCACTCAGTGCCACCTCCAGGAATTCCCTGGGCACCTCCAGGGATAGGCACTGCAGACCTCCCTGGGCAGCCCCTGCCATGGCTAAATACAGTCAAAGGGAAAAAAAACTAATCCCAGCCTAAAACAGTTGGACTATGCAGCTTCTCCTCTCCAGCAGAAGTGAGTGATGCAAGGACTGGGGAAAACGGCCCAGAGGTTTTCCCATTTTGGGGGTTTTGAACCATCAACACCTGCACTGACTTGCTGAAGTTGGGGTTTTATGACACATTCAGCTCTTCCCTAACCCTCCGTGTCTGAGCCAGGAACTCAGGGATTAAAGGGTGGAAGAGCTGTAAAACCATCCAGGCGACCACAAACCTCAACTGCCCGAGATGGTCACCCCAGATAGTCCTGATTAATCCTAACCCACAACCTCCTGCAGCCCATTCCTGACCCCACACAGCCCTGAGGTCGCTGGGACGGGCTCTGGTCTCTGCTGCTCCCTCATTTCCAGCAAATAAATAAATAAATACATAAAGATCCTTCCACCAACTCTTCTGAACCTCAACCGTCATACGGGAATTGAAATCTTCCCAGAGCCACTGGTTCTAGCAGTAAAATAAACAACAGCTGAGATAAACTGCTGGACACAGTCCAGGCACCACGGAGCTGCTCCAGGGCTGGGAGAGCTGGGAATGGTCACCTGGAGAGGGAAATGATCCAGGGAGAGCTTCCAGCACATTCCAGGGCCACGAGGGGCTCCAGGAGAGCTGCAGAGGGGCTGGGGACAAGGGATGGAGGGACAGGACAAGGGGTACCCCTGCCATGGCAGGGACATGTCCCACTGTCCCCAGCCCAGCCCCAGTGTCCAGCCTGGCCTTGGCCACTGCCAGGGATCCAGGGGCAGCCACAGCTGCTCTGGCAATTCCAGCCCGGGCAGCAATTCCCAATTCCCAGTCTCCCATCCAGCCCTGCCCTGTGGCAGTTGTCTGGAGTTCCACCCCCATGGAGGAGCCAGCCCACCCCTCTGTTCCCAACCCTGGCTCATCCCTAAATCCACTCTCCTCTTGGCAAACATCCTCTCAACTCTTCCTTCATCAACTCAGGCTCAGAGCAACAGCAAATTTCTTTTCCCCTGCATGTGGACATTTGGAAAACGAGATGCAAATCATGAGATCCCTGGAATGATCCTGGTAACAGGAGAAGCCACCAGGACCAGTTACTATTTTAAACTCTTGGCTGAGCTCTGGGAATCTTCCACAGGAGCTGATCCAGCACACAACCAGCACCTTGTGGTGCCAGAGCCTGCTCCAAATCTTTTCTAATCTCCATGGAGCTGCGCCAGGGGAGGGATAGGATGGATTTCAGGGAAAGGTTCTTCCCCCAGAGGGTGCTGGCACTGCCCAGGCTCCCCAGGGAATGGGCACGGCCCCAGAGCTCCGGGAGCCTTTGGACAGCGCTGCCAGGGATGGACAGGCTGGGATTGCTGGGGGGTCTGTGCAGGGCCAGGGGCTGGATCCATGACCCCTGTGGGGCCCTACAGCTCAGGAGATTCCACGGTTCTGTGATTCCAGGTACAGCACAGGATGGATGTGCAGCTGCTGTGGTTTTCCAGTCAGACACAAACCACAGCAGGTCCCCAAGGCCAGGCAGGCCTGGATGAGGAAACGCAGGCCAGGAGTTCCCAGTGCAGTTACTGACGGCAACGAACTGCCCACGGCTGCAGGCAGAGGGGCTGGTGCTGTTGTTATATTATTATTATTATTATTATTATTATTATTATTATTATTATTATTATTATAGTTAGCCCAGGCCAACGCTGCCTGGGAAGCAGCTGGAGCCCGCAGCGCATCACCTGCAGGGATACGGAGGGTGCGCAGTGTCCCACTGCTGCCTGGTGACTCCCAGGGCAGGACAGGGACAGGGACAGGGACAGGGACAGGGACAGGGACAGGGACAGGGACAGGGACAGGGACAGGGACATTCCCAGCCCTCCCCACCTCGTGCTGCACAGCCAAGCCTCTCCCTCCGTGCCCAGCTGGAAGGCAGCCCTGATCCATCCCCAGACCTGTCAAGCACTCCCAGGAAAGCAGGCGAGGAGCGCTGCCAGGCTCATACATAACACCCCACTGCCACCTCACAACAATTTACACTCGCCAGTATTTTTAGCCCCGAGCTCTTCCCAAGAAACTGGATCATTTGGGTTATCAACATTTCTCAACTGAACAATTTCACTTCCCCTAAAAAGGACCCAACTTTCCTGGAGAGAGAATCCAGAATTCAGTAATTCAGAATTCACCCTGTAAATGTCTCGGGTCAGCCCTGCCCGAGTCCTCCTGTGAGTGCTGGAGAAGGGAGACACGAAGTCACCACCCTGCAGGAATTCAGCAGGAATTTCCCCATGGAAAGAGGGGTCAGGCCTCGGCAGGGGCTGCCCAGGGAGGTCTGCAGTGCCCATCCCTGGAGGTGTCCAGGGAATTCTTGGATGTGGCACTCAGTGCTCTGGGCTGGGGACAGGGTGGGCATTGGGAACAGCTTGGACTCAGTGATCCCAGAGGGCTTTTCCTGCCTCAGGATTTCTGGGATTCTGGGATACAGTCTGCCAGGAGAAGAGGATCATGAGCCACTCAGTTATTTCAGAGCTCTCTCAACCTCCTCAGGCTCCCACCTCAGACTCCCGTGGAACACACTCTGTCTCTGCTTCCAAGATGGAATAACTCCCATATCCATCTTTAACACAGCAAAGACTGAATCCAAGACCTTTGTGGATTTCTCTTCAGAGGAATGGTGGAGGCACAAAGGACGGTGAGAAACTCCAAAGGCGGAAAGGAAATGCTTCCCACATAAATCCTGGAGCTCAAGGCCAGGCTGGATGGGGCTGGAGCAGCCTGGGACAGTGGGAGGTGTCCCTGCCATGGCAGGGGTGGCCCTGGGGGGACTCTGGGGTTTCTTCCCGCCCACAGCAGTCTGGCATTCCATGATTCCATCATCCCAGCCCCTCTGTTCTCCAATGACACCACGCCAGGAGCAAGAGCCAAGGACAGGAGCTGTGGAAGGCTCTCCAGCAAGGGGCAGCTCTGGGACACCCTCCCAAGTGGCAGCACACAAATAAAACAGTTCCTCTCACAGCAGCATTTTACGTAACTCCATTCTCATTCAGCACCGTCCCCTTTGCTCCCTGCCTCCCTCATTTGCTCAGTTTTTTTGGAATTCCTGACTAAAGGCAGAGCAGGACACACCAGAGGCCTCGAGGCAGTGATCCCACCTCACTGGGGGTTCATCATGGTCACGCACACCCAAAGAGGCATTTCAGCTCTCAGAGACATCCCCTGGCCCAAGCTGCTTATTGAAAACCACTCGGATACACTTAAAATTCACAGATAAAATTTATTCTCAACTAAAATACTTCACCAGTTTGCCAAGAATTTCCTTTTGTTTTCCCCTTGTGAGCTATGAAGATGAATTTCTTCATTATTCCTTAACATCTGACAAATTAAAGAGATCTCTGCGTTTGCATTACAAAATCCTGGCACCATTTAGGCTGGAAAAGCCCATCCCAGCCCATCCAGTGCCAGCTGTGCCCCATGCCCACCTCGTCCCCAGCCCAGAGCACTCAGTGCCACCTCCAGGAATTCCCTGGACACCTCCAGGGATGGGCACTGCAGACCCCCCTGGGCAGCTCCTGAGCCCCCTTTCCATGGGGAAATTCCTGCTGCTGGCCACCCTGAGCCTCCCCGAGGCCGTTCCCTCTGCTCCTGTCCCTGTCCCCTGGCGGCACAGCCCGACCCCCCCGGCTGTCCCCTCCTGGCAGGGACTTGTGCAGAGCCACCAGGTCCCCCCTGAGCCTCCTTTTCTCCAGGCTCAGCCCCTTGCCCAGCTCCCTCAGCCCCTCCTGGGGCTCCAGACCCTTCCCAGCCCCGTTCCCTGCACACGCTCCGGCCCCTCCAGGGCTCTCCAGAGCTGCCCCCAGGATTCCAGGGGGTCCCTCAGGAGGGCCAGCACAGGGGACAGTCCCTGCCCGGGGCTGTGCCCACCCTGGGGTGCCACAGCCCAGGGCCCATGGGCCTCCTGCCCCTCTGGGCACCCCGGGATGGTGTCCAGCTGCTGGCACAGCATCCCCAGGGCCTTTCCCAGCTTTCCAGCCCCTCTGCCCGGCCTGGAGCGCTGCAGGGGCTCGGGCTGAGCCCAGGGCAGCAGCTGGCACTTGGCCTGGCTGTCCCTCACCGCCCGGATCCAGCCTGGCCCCATCCCTCCGCAGAGCTGCCACCACCCTCGCAGCTCAGTGCCACCCGACGTTCCCTGGCCACCCGCAGGAAAGCACAGGCACAGTGGAATGCTGCTCTGCACGGAAAGGGGCTGCGTTGGGTTTTTTCTATAACAAAAAACTGCCCCTGGCAACAAACCCTTGAAGGCCTCTGTGTTGGACAAACGTGCACCCGAAATGGAGAGCTCCTTCTAATCCTTCAGTGAAGAGCTCCTTCTAATCCTTCCCGGCCTCTGAAGCTCCCGAAGAAAGAGATGATATCAGGAGGACTTTGTTTTGATCGTCAACCTTATCCTCACCCAGTATCTCGTTAAGCAGCCTCCTAATTGCTGCCCTACCCCATGCTAAGGACAGAATTTGCACAGCTTCTTGATTTAAATGTTACTTGTTTAATTAACTGCTCCACACCCAGACACGAAGAAACCGCAGCGCTTCAAAAGCTGCAGGAAAAAGCTGCAGAAAAGGACCCCGAGCGCCCTGGGAACAGAACAGCACAAAAAAGGCCCTTTTTTAACAGCTCAGTACATCCCTAAAATTCACCTCTCTGGGCTGCCGGGCTCACGGCAGCTCTGAGGGCAGAGGAATCTCCCAGTCTGGGATCTGTATCCCAGCAGTCATTCAGCGGGATTGGCGTTTCCAGCTGCTCCTCTGTGCTGACAGCCCCACGGGAGCAAGAGCAGCCCCCAGGAAACCCGGGGGGACTCTGGGCTTCCCATGAAACATTAACCTTTGAGTGTGAGATCTGCAACTGCCTGTGAGTATTAAACCAGCAAAACAAAGTCCTGGGGTGCTTGAAGGGCTGATTTCCATCCCTTGCAGGACTCTGGGCTCCTCCCTCTCGGCCTGCCTGGATCTCTTTGATGCTGCTCAGGGCTGGTTACTCCGTCTGCTCCAAGCAACAAGTGACATTTCCTCCCGGGTCACCACAGCTGAACCCCACAGAAATCGCTGTCAGTGACCCGACTGGGATCCCAGAGCAGGGGCTTGGTTTGTACTGGGCTGCACAGGCAGCATTTCCCAGAGTCCCACTTGGTCCCAGTCCTTCCGTGGGCCTTGGATATTTTCATCTTTGCTGCCCACACAGACTAAGGCAACGTTACAAAGGACACCTCTTTGTACCCACACTGAGGGCCAGCATTTGCAAACTGAGATTTCCTGCTGCGCCCCACGGCGAGATCAAGGGCTGTCCGTGCCACAGACACCTATTTGATCAGCACACGGCCTCAAGGGAGCCAGCAAAACGACTGCTGTGCTCCTTTCCTGGTCCTTCAGCCCAGTTCAAAGCTCCCAAGGTGAGTTTGTGGCTGCAGCTGCACCAGAACAGCCCAGCCCGTCACACGCTGCAGCTCCTACCAGAGTATTCCAATGCTCCTCCACCCAATGGACCCAGAACTGAGGCCCCAGTGAAGCAGAGCCCTCAAACAGGACATTAAATAAATGAGTTTTCATTTCTTCGAGCTTTCAGGGCATTACAGACACAGCCCATGCAAAGTTTAAGAAGTTTTGCAGTTAAAAGAAATGAAGAGCTTTCAGAGGGAGCTCAGAATGGCTGAGGTTGGAGAAGAGCATCCAGTGCCAGCTGTGCCCCATCCCCACCATGTCCCCAGCCCAGAGCCCTGAGTGCCACCTCCAAGAATTCCCTCCAGGGATGGGCACTCCAAAGCTCCCTGGGCAGTTCCAAGGCCTGAGCCCCTTTCCATGGGGAGATTCCTCCCTCTTTCCCCAATTCATGGAACTGGGTAAAACATCTTTCCCAGGACAAGGCAGCACCAGCCTGTTCTCCCTGCACAGTGCCATTTAACCTCTATTTATGAGGCAGGCTCCATCCATCATAAAACATCCTGAAAGGAAAACAGTCCCTGGGAACTCAGACCCACCCTCAGGAGTTCCATGGGTTTTCCCTGGACAAAGAGACACTAAAGCTCAGCCTGCTCCGGGAATCCCAAAGCAGCAGGACACGCTCCTGCTCCGAGCCCACGGCTTACTGCGTGCTAAACCTGCACTGCTGGGAAAAAATGGCTTTCCTTTGCCATGCAGTGTTAACAGGAAAAAATAATCAGCTGGAGCATTCCCCCAGACTGGCTCCCACCATTGCTGCAGGAATGTCTGCGCAGGGAGGTGGGGAAGGATGGAGCAGCAGGAAGGGAACAGCGTTCCAGCTGAAATGTCCATCCAGCTCAGGCTTGGGGCACTAACCCAAGGAGTCACTCACACTGAATTCCCTCAGTCATAACCAAAACCACTCATAAAACCCATGGAATCTGCAGGGGGAGCGTTTCAGAAGACTGAAAAGGATGACATTTATTTTTCCAAGCCTAATAAAGAATCCTAGAGCTTAGATCAACATTGGAAGAATAACTGACCATCCACCTTGCACAAAGGATCATCACATGGATCTTGATCATGGAAGCATGGAATGGTTCCACTGGGGCTTGGAGTCCCCTGGGATAGTGAAGGTGTCCCTGCCCTGGCAGGGGTTGGGATGAGAGGGGCTTTAGGGCCCCAAACCATCCTGGGACTCCAGGATTCCCCCCAGGAGCCTGCACGGGCCAATCCACAGGAATTTCAGCCATCTCCTCGGCAGGAATTGCCCCTCAAGCATTAAAACCTAAACCCAGCAGGGCACCTCTCCTTTCAGCCAGGGCCCCGGAGATCCTCCTGCTTCCCCCAGCACTGGCCCTGCAGCTTGGCTGCTGCTGATCCCACCTGCTTTTCCCAAAATAACACGTTCCTGACCAGGGCACAGTCTGTGGCTCCAAACAAACTGGGATTACACAACAGGATTTCCCCCACGTGGCCAAAGTCTCCCGTGCCCACCAGGTGATCCTGTCCCACTTCACAGCTCCTCGGAAAACTCCAGCACGGACACAAAGCCCAAGGATACCCTCAGTACTTCACCTTGCTTTTCTCTTCTAAAACTAAAACTAAAACTAACCCAACAGTTTTGTTCTTGGGAACTGCACTGCTTCATTCCAGCATCTGCTTCCAGGTATTTGAGGGAACAGCACAGAGAAGCTCTAAGAATCCCAGAAATTCTGAGGCTGGAAAAGCCCTCCCAGTGCCAGCTGTGCCCCGTCCCCACCGTGTCCCCAGCCCAGAGCACTCAGTGCCACCTCCAGGAATTCCCTGGACACCTCCAGGGATGGGCACTGCAGACCCCCCTGGGCAGCCCCTGTCGAGGCCTGAGCACCCTTTCCATGGGGAAAATTCCTGCTGATGCCCAAAATTCATCTGTGAAAGAAGAAGCTGAAGTGGTCATTTTTTTTCCTGCAAGACACAACACTCCCCAGCAGAGCTGCTGTGAGAAACAGAGGGAAAAGTAGGAGCAGGGAGGCCATGGACACACTGGAAGCACTCCCCACATCAACATCACTGCTCTGGACCAGTTATTTCATGTGTCAGAACAAAGGTGACAGAAGGGAAGGAAAAACAGAAGGCCTGAAATTGCCTCTTTTGCAAGAGGAAGTTACGGTGTAACAGCCATGAAATCGGGTTACTGCTGGCACCCTAAAGCCCCTCAAAGCTTCTGGAAACTCCTCTGCTGCTTCATCCTTGAGTTTTCAGTGCCCTCAGTCACATGCAGCAGTCTGGGGCCGGCCATCACTGAACTTTCTCTAATGCAGAAGGAAAAGACCAGGCAGAACATTGATAAACTTCTGAGCTTTGGGTCCTCCCCACGCCAGGCACTGAAGGAGGTGGGGAAACCCTGTCCTCTGCCTCAGGGACCCCAGAGGCCCCCAGGGCCACCCCTGCCATGGCAGGGACACCTCCCACTGTCCCAGGCTGCTCCAGCCCCAGTGTCCAGCCTGGCCTTGGCCACTGCCAGGGATCCAGGGGCAGCCACAGCTGCTCTGGCAATTCCAGCCCGGGCAGCAATTCCCAATTCCCAATGTCCCATGCAGCCCTGCCCTGTGGCAGTGGGAAGCCATTCCCCGTGTCCTGGCACTCCAGGGCTGGCTCAGAGTGCTTTTCTGGCTCTCTCAGATGCCTTCAGGTCCTGGAAGGTGTTGTGAGGTCTCCACACGACCTTCCCTTCGCCAGGCTGAACATTCCCAATTCCCAGGCTGTCCTTGGAGGTGCTCCAGTGTCTGTATGAAGGTGCTGGGCTCCTCTGGACCTGCTGATGGGGGAGCAGCCGAGCCATGCCCCTCACAGAACTGAGAACCAGCAGTGCTGGGCACGTGCACAACAACAACCTCAGTGTGGTTCAGCGCTTTGGCCCCAGAGAGATCTCCATGGTTCTGAATGCCCTCCTGCTCCCAGCAGCAAACTCACCCAGCTGCTGCGGAAGAGGGAGGAGGCTCCCCAGGCAGAGCTCAGGGTCAAACATCAGCCCCCCACAACCACGGAATGGTTCAGGTTGGAAAAGCCCTCGGGGAGCACCGGGTCCAATCTCCTGTGTGGAGCAGCGCCCAGGTGAGGAGGTCTCTGTCCCTGTCCCTGTCCCTGCCCTGCAGGTGTCCCCTGCCCAAGGGACAGATATTTACACTGAGGATGACTGATCCCAGATTCCCTGGGCAGGAGGGGAACGAGCCCCTCTCCAGCACAGCTCAGCTGCTCCAGACCCCTGCACGGACAGGGAATGAGCACCTGGCTCCTCCACTGACTGAAAAAGTTACCTCAGAAGGAGGGATTTACATCACAGAGGTGGGAACTTTGGAGAGGTTCCAGCCCCTGGAAAGCCAAGGCAGAGCATGAAACACATTGTTGGGGGGAGGGGAAATACTTAGAAAGACATGGAAGAAAATTTCGGATATACCATGGACAGTGCAACATTGAAGAAGAGTATAGTAACTCAGGGAATCGTGGTTTGGGTGGGAAGGGACTTTAAAAACGGTCTCATTCCAATTATGGCAGGGAACTAGAACTAGGAGAATGCAGAAGCAGTAAATAACAACTGAGCACAAAGAAAAACAATCTTCCAGCTGAAAAATAAAAGGAAACAAGCTGCAGAGCTAAGCTGAAAAAACATCCTTTGGTCTTTTCCACTATGCTAAATGGTGCAGACTGAGCACCTGCTCAGCAGGAATGGGGTGTCCTGGCTCAGGGGCTCAGGGCTCCCAGGATAACCTGGATATTCCATTCCCTGGGCTGAGCTTGACTTCACCTAACACGGAACCATGGCTGTTGTGAACACCACTGCAGGCCCACTGCTGCAACCCCATCACATTCCAGCCCCACATTCCAACTGCCCAGCAGAACTTCCAGCAGTGGGACTCATGTTCAATGAAACAGAAGCACAGAGTCCTGGGATGGTTTGGGTGGGGAGGGATCCCAGAACTCCACCAGGGCCACCCCTGTCATGGCAGGGACACCTCCCACTGTCCCGGCTGCTCCAGCCCCACTGTCCAGCCTGGCCTTGGCCACTGCCAGGGATCCAGGGGTAGCCACAGCTGCTCTGGCAATTCCAGCCTGGGCAGCAATTCCCAATGTCCCAATGTCCCACGCAGCCCTGCCCTGTGGCAGTGGGAAGCCATTCCCTGTGTCCTGTCCCTCTGTCCCTTGTCCCCAGCCCCTCTGCAGCTCTCCTGGAGCCCCTTTAGGCCCAGGAAAGGGTTCTGAGCTTCTCCTCTCCAGGTGAACATTCCCAGCTCTCCCAGCCTGGCAGCAGAGCAGACGGGCTCCAGCACCTCCACGGCCTCTCTGGGCTCACTCCAGCAGGTCCCTGTGCTGCCGAGAGCTGCAGGCTCTCAGAGGAAGCAGCAGAAGCTTCCAGGAAGGGACGGTGTCTGAGCCCTGCGCCCTGTGAGCTCAGCACCGCCACAGCCACACCAGGAACAGGCCGCACCACGACGCTGCCACTGCCATCCAACCACACCCTGGTTAAACCCCGGGGACAGCCCCGGCCCTGTCACTCTGCTCCTCCCTGGCTCCCACACCCATCCCCGTGCTCTCTCCCCTGGCTCCCACATCCATCCCTGTGCTCTCTCTCCCGGCTCCCACATCCATCCCCGTGCTCTCCCATCCCCATGCTCTCTCTCCCAGCTGCGGAGCTCCCGGCGCTGGCCCCGCGCCCGCGGCTCTGCCGCTGCCACCCCGCACGGACACGGTGCCAGCCTGGCCCCGAGCCCGTCCCTGGCGCCGTGCGACCGTGCCCTTCGTCCTCCGCCTCGGGGACACGGGGACAGCATGCAACCTGTGAGCTCACAGGCTCAATTATCCTTCTCAAAGAAAAGAAATCCATCTTAACATAAAAGAATTCAATTAAACGGCGTCCCGGGGGATCTGCCGAGGGAAGAAAACACAAATAAACAGCTCAGGAAACACAAGCACCTCATCCCAGCCCGCTGCACAGCCGAGCAAGGAGCCGGAACGAGCTGCAGGCTGTGCAAGGCTATGAGGAACGGAAGGAAAGGAACAAACTGCCACAGAAGAAAACCCCAAATGTCACAGCAGAGGCACCAGTGTCTCCTCTGAGGTGTGGCAGAACTCAGTCCTCACAAGGAATCAAAGGCAAAACTGAAACCGAAGCAGCTTCTTGTGCTCTGTTTCCTTCTTCCTTCCTGTGGCTGCAGCAGCCAGACCATCCCCACTCCTGCAGGTTTGTGCCTCTCTCAGTGCCAGGCTCTGCCCGGAAAGCTGCCCAGGGCGATCAGAATCACAGCGACTCCAGAGTCATCTGTGTCACTCCAGGCCGCAGAGCTCTGAGCAGCAGCAAAGTGAAGGACTGAAATCCCACTGCAGCCCCAGGCTCCCAGCACAGGCACCCTGGAAGTGCAGCAGGGGAACTGCCAGCCCCACACAAGCCCCGGACTGGGCAATCCAAATGTTTGGGAGGTTTCCCTGCAAAGCCAAAGTTCCACAGGGCTCCAGCCCAGGCCCAGTTCCCTTCACACCCTCACAGATGACCTGGATGTGGCTCGAGGGGACACCAAGGAAGTCTGCAGGCAGTACAGAACTGGGAGGAGCTGCTGACTCCCCAAAGGCAGAGAGGCCCTGCAGAGCGACCCAGACAAATGCAAGGGCTGGCAATCACCAACTGTGGGAGGTTTAACACAGGCAGGGGCTGGATCCCGCACCTGGGCTGGGGCAGCCCTGGCTGCACCCACGGGCTGGGATGGAGAGGCTGAAGAGCAGCTCTGGGACGGGACTGCTCCTGGTGAGGACAAGGAGGATCTGAGTCAGGAGGGACATCCCTGTCCTGGGGAGCACCAGGGACAGCATGGAGGGAGGGACTGTCCTGCTCCGCACTGGGGAGGCCTCACCTCCCGTCCTGGGACTGGGCACCTCAGTACAAAACCAACGAAAGCTGCTGGGGAGCACCCAAAGGAGGGACAAGGGGATGGGGAGGGCTGGAGCAGCTGAGGGCACGTGCAATGTTCAGCTGCAGGAGACTGAGCTCAGAGCTCCCCAGGGGCTGCAGCTCCTCCCGAGGGGCAGCTCCTCTCTCTGCCTCCTGTGAGCAGGGACAGGAGCCAGGGAATGGCCAGAGCTGTGCCAGGGCGGGTCGGGATGGAGAGCAGGAAAGGTTCTTCCCCAGAGGGTGCTGGCACTGCCCAGGCTCCCAGGGAATGGGCACGGCCCCCGGGCTGCCAGAGCTCTGCTCCCAGGGACGGACAGGCTGGGATTGCTGGGGTCTGTGCAGGGCCAGCAGCAGCATCCATGTTCCCTGTGGGGCCCTACAGCTCAGGAGATTCCATGGAAAGCCGTGCCAGAGAAGTTTTTCACTCTGCCCTGGCCAGGGATGAGCTCTGAGCTCTGCCCCCAGTGACTCCCTGCCCTTTGCCATTTCACCAGGAGGTTTTTTTCATGCCTTCCGGCTTCCCCTCCTGCCCAGCTGATCCCGGTGTCCTCAGGCACCCCAGGCTGACTCCAGGGGAAGGCATGGGGTGTGTGGGGGCTGTGACACCGGGGACAGCCACCCCCAGAGCTCTCAGGTAACAGGTGGACACAGGAACGAGACTGAGAGGGACGATGAGGAGCAATCCCAGGCCAGCAGCTGCAGAGCTACCAGCTCAGGCTGAGGAGCTGCACTTCCTCCTGCCATCACCTCGCCCTGGCTGTGGTGACAGCCCCTGGTCACGGCTCGGTGCCACGTGGGCTTCGCTTTAAAGGCGCCCCTGACAAAAATGACAGTTCTGGTCAGGCTTCAGGCCCTGCGGACGTTTAGTACTGCCACTCTCGAGGTGCCTCTGCACCATCTGGGAGCAACAGGCACTAAGGAACACGAAGATGGAACTTCCCACTTCCACACCTCATCCAACAGCAATATGTGTGGCACTCAAATTCCACCTAAAGCCGAGCCCTTTTCGTCTGAGATTTTCAAGCTTGGCCGCGAAAGCTTCATTTCCTGAGATAACTGATATTTATTTGCCCAAGTTTCCCTCCAAACCAGCGTCAAGGTGCAGGTAAAAATAGTCCAGGCGGTGATAATAACGTCAATATTGGTTATTGCAGTGCTGGCAGCTGGGGAGGATCAAAACAAGGAGCAGGGAAGTCCATCAGGAGTGAGGGGAGGACGGTGGGAGGAACAGGGAGCAGAGAGGGAAAAAGAAAAGCTCAAGTAGAGAAACACAGCAGCAGCCAGGAAAGACAACACACTCCTGCTTCCAATAATATTGAATCAAAGGAGACACTTAAGAGCCTTTGTTGCTACTCCTGGTCACACAGAGGCCACATTCCTTCCCTGAGCCTTCCATAAACCCCCGACATCTGTGGATTTTCCATGAAAAGGAGTTAAACCACTGCAGCCCAGAACTGTACCTGGGAGCAGGGCTGTGTTCCCTACCAATAGGGCCAGGAGTGAGGGCCTGCTGCTGCCGGCTGTGGCTCCGTGTCTGACAGCCCGGCCCCAGCGCTGCCGTCACTCATTAACTCACTCTATTAACTCCTCAATTAGTTCTTCAGGAATTCTGCAGCCAGCAAAACAAGACCTCCCACAAACCTTCCTCCCTGCAAAGTCCTCTGAAGTTCTGTCAGCCTGGCACAGGCTCCCCAGGGAACGGTCCCGGCCCGAGGCTGCCGGAGCTCCAGGAGCGTTGGGACACCGCTCCCAGGGATGCCCAGGGGGGGATCTAGGGGGGCTCAGGCAAGGCCAGGAGTGGGCTGGATGATCCCTGGGAGTCCCTCACAGCTCGGGATATTCCTTGATCCTACCAGTGAAGCACCCAGCTCCTCCTTTGCTCTCAGCTCACCGACCTCACCCGCTTCTCCTGCACCATCTGCACCCAAATTTCCCAGTTATTCTTGTTCTACTCCTGCTCCAAACCCAAGGCTTACCCCACCAAGACTCTCCTATTTCCTGGCATTCCAGTTTGCCCATTTTTATGGCTGAGCTGCAGCTCCTGCCCTTCAGGCACTCTGCCTGGCAGCCCCTGTTAAAGCCTGCTGCTGGATGACAGCACAGAAGCCAGGGCTGCTCCAGCTTCCCCTGCACACCTGGCTGGCAGCAGGGAGAGCAGCAAAGCTCAGCCCAGCTCACCCCAAACTCTGGTGGGCAGGGACAGGACCCAGGGAACGGCTGGAGCTGTGCCAGGGGAGGGATAGGATGGATTTCAGGGAAAGGTTCTTCCCCCAGAGGGTGCTGGCACTGCCCAGGCTCCCCAGGGAATGGGCACGGCCCCAGAGCTCCGGGAGCCTTTGGACAGCGCTGCCAGGGATGGACAGGCTGGGATTGCTGAGGGGTCTGTGCAGGGCCAGCACCTGCATCCATGATCCCTCTGGGGCCCTACAGCTCAGGAGATTCCACAGTTCTGTGATGCTGGAATTCCTCTACACCACTGCCGGGCTCAGGGAAGACAAGTTTTGGGTCCTCCTTTTTGGCCACCAGAAAACTCAGGGGAGACCTCAAAGGAAGCATTCCCTGCCCAGAGGATGGAACAGCAGCACGGGAAAACACCGGGATATCTCCCCACCAAAGAGGAGAGGAAGCATGAACGAACCAACACCCCCTCCTCGCTCAGGATCTGGATGGGATTCCCTCCAGCTGCCTCCCAATCCAAGCAGGAAACTGTGATCAGGACCAGGGGATCCCACTCTGGAGCACAGCTGGGCCCCCCAGCCCGTTTCCCAGGGAAGCTCTGCCAACAGTGGCCTGGAGCTTCCCAAGAATCCCGTGAGCCCACAGAGTGCTCTTCTCCTGGTAACAAACCCCCGAGCAGCAGCTCTCACACAGCGCTGCCTCGTCGTTATTATTTTTGACAGTTTCCAATTTGTGAAGTCAGAAATCCACCCTGTCCCTCCCACAGCACACACAGAGCTCCTGGAACGCCAGGCTGAGCGGGAGATGCTCCACAGCTCCTGCATCCCACAACAAACCTTCCCCCAGTGTGAGGTTCTGCAGGAACCTTTCCTGCACCACCTGCCTGACAGGCACCTGCTGCTGCAGCACCAATCTGTCCCCACTGCCGGCCAGGACGTTGTCCCACATCCCCGGATTTCAAGGTTAATCCGAAGCAAGCACAAAAATCACCAGGAATATCAGTGTGCACACGGAGAACAAGCTTTCATTTCACACCAGTTTGTTCCTGCCCAGCCCTCATCGCCTTCTGCCAAGCAAATGTCACCCAGGCCAGCCCAGGCCGTGATGTGCTCCCACTGACAGCCCAAAATTTAACTTTGCTTCCCATGAGATCACCAGTGGTTGCCATGGAAATCCCTATACTACCATCCACCAAGGGTATTTTTTACCACTGAAGTATTTTGGCAGCATGTTCGCTTTTAAGTGTCAGAGCAATAGGAGAAAACATAAATGTTTCTTCTCTCATCAGGCTTTAAACAGAGCTTTATAACCTAAATCTGCTCCTAAGAGCTTGGTTCAAACCTGTGGGACTGGGCACGGCTAGAATCACCACCTTCTCCTTCCTGAGACACAAAATAAACAAATGAAAACAACCTTCAAGTTTTTAAAACGCCAATTTCCAAGCGAGGGGGATCAAGCGAGGAAAAACCTCTTAGGCCTCTCTGAGTTCTGTCAGTTTCTCTTTTTCACTTCCTAGTTTGGTTTTTTTTTTCTTTTTTTTTTTTTTTTTAGCTGGTGCAAAACAAGGCCCTGAAATTCAGCAAGGCCCTCTCAGCCTCTGCCAGGAGCCGCTTTCCTGTCAGATCAATCTTGTGGCGATTCCAGCCGGGCCTCCACTCCCACCCCGGCTTCTGGTCATTAATAAAACCAGCACGGTGACATTTACGGCCACATTCTGCACCCTGAGGTGGGCAGGTCCCCGGGAAGGTGACACCTGTGGGAGGCTGATCCCGCTCCGGTGACCCCCGGGAGGGACCTGACCCCGGGAAGGGGGAGCAGACCCCGGGAAGGGAGCAGACCCTGCGGAGAGGGACCCTGAGCACTGACCCCCTCCTCTCACCCCGACGAACAGGACCAGACTCTCGGGAAGGGGATCTGACCCTTGGGAAGGGGAGCAGACCCCTGGCAGGGGGATCTGACCCTCCGGAACGGGACCAGACAGCCCAGAGGGACTTGACCCACAGGAGGGGAACCAGACCCCCAGACAGGGGGACCCTCAGCAGGGTGATCTGACTCCCAGGAGGGGAACCTGACCTGGGGACTGACCTGACCCCCAGGAGGGGGTCAAGAACCTCGAGAGGGGGACCCGACCCTCGGGAAAGGGACCAGAGCCCAGGGGGGTGATGTGACCCCCGGGCAGGAGAGCCCCGGAGGGTGACCGGACCCTCGGGAGGGCGCGCTGAGCCCTAAGAGCGGGATCCGAGCCTCAGCAAGGGTGACCTGACCCCTGACCTTGCCACCGCCACCACTCCCGACAGCTCCGGCCACTCCCGGCCGGCCAGGTGCGATCCAGGAGCACCCGCAGCCCGCAGCCCCAGCCCCCGGCCCCGCCAGCCCGCCCCGCACGCACCAAAACACGGCAAAAGGAAACTGTCACGCGCAGAGCAGTCGGATTTAACCCAGATCCGCACGGAACGAGGCGGCACGACCACGGCCCAGCCCCGGACAGCGGCTCGGCGGGGGAGATTTTTAACCCCCCAAACGGAGCCGAACCTCCGGAGCGCGGGGGGCTGCTCCGGGAGGCCGGAGCGGAGCCGGGGGGGGCGGCGGGGCCCAGCCCGCGGCGCCGGGCCCAGCCCCGACCCCGGCCCCGCGAGGGCGGCGGTGACAGCCGGGTCTCACCTGCGGGTGCCGGGCTGCCCTCGGGCGCTGCCGGGCCGGGCTGCGGGCCGGGCCCGCGGGCTGGGCCGGCCGGGGCTGCGCGGGCAGCGGCGGCGGAGCGGCGGCGGCGGCGGCTCCAAAATGGCGGCGGCGCCGCGGCTCCCTCAGGGCGGGGGGAGAGGGGCGGGGCCGAGGGAGAGGGGCGGGGCCAGGGAGGGGCGTGATTGGGTGGTGGGCGTGGTCAGATTGGGTGGGCGTGGTTGGGGCGCGGCCGCGGGAACACGGCGACTGGGACGGGAACACGGGGACGGGAATGAGGGAGCGGAGATGGGGACACGGGGACAGGGGGACAGGGACGGGGACAGGGGGATAGGGACGGGAACACGGGGACGGGAATGAGGGAGCGGAGATGGGGACACGGGGACACGGGGACACGGGGACAGGGGGACATGGACATAAGGACATGGGGACGGGGGCAGGGATGGGCAGGGGAATGAGGATGGGGACACGGGCGTGGGGCCACGGACACCGCGGGACGGGGATGGGGACGAGGGGACAGAGACGGGAATGAGGATGGTGGGGCGGGAATGGGGACGAGGACAGGGGGACGAGGATGGGGACACGGGGACGGGGATGGGGGAACAGGGACGAGGACGGGAACTGGGATGGGATAGGGTCGAACATGGGGAACAGGGATGGGGGACAGAAACGGGGACATGGGAAGGAGATGGGGCGGAGATGGAGACACGGGGGCGGGACTGGGGACAGGGAGATGGTGGGACGGGGATGTGGCGGGGACAGAGACACGGGGACACTGGGACGGGGCTATGGGGACACTGGGGGTCAGGATGGTGGGGCGAGGACGGGGACAGGGGAGCTTTGGGGCGACCCCAACCCCGGGTACAGGAGCGAGGGGACAGCGACAGCCCTCGGGATCCCGGGGTGGGCGAGCTGCAGCCGCCGGGGGTGGGCATGGCCTCGGGGGCAGCAGGAGGAGCTCGAGGACACGACCCCGGGCTGGGGGGACACGGGGACAGCCCTTCCCTGGCCTTCAGGTGTCCCCTGTGTCACTGCAAGGGGGGGACCCCAGAGATGGGGGTCAGGGCACTGGCGTGGGGACAGGGTCGGCTGTGTCCAGGGAGGTGGGGATGAGCACGGAGAAGGGAGGGAAAAGAGGAGACGGAGGGAGCAGGGAGCCAGGGCTGGGAGCAGGGATCTCTGAGTCATGCTGGCAGCCTGGGCTCCTGGATCCGCTGTCGCCGTGCCCGGATTTGTCTTTGTCTCGTGGATAAACTGCTTTCCAAGTGCCAGCATCCTCCAGGAACCAGCAGGAAGCGATCCAGCGCTTCATTCCAAAGTGAATTCCTGCCATCAGATTTACCACTAAGCTGCTCCCGCCGAGGCCTTGACCCTGCAAAGATTCCTGCACGTGGTTAAAGTTTACGGGGCAGGCACGGCCTTTGCCACGGGAAGATAGGGACGGGTTTGTGCTGCCCTGCTCGCACAGAATCACAGGATCATGGGATGGTCGGGGTTGGGAGGGAGCTAAAGGCTCATCCGCCCTGTCACAGGCCGGGGTTCGGCCATGGGAGTGCTGCCACAGAAATGCCACTAAAAGTGTCCCCCACGAGTGGGTAAAATTCCTCATTTATGGACGCTTTTCCAGTGTGAGGCCTGCAAGGGAAGGACTCCGAGAATTTATACAGCACCCAGTGTGGTAATTAGCACTTTGGTGGCCATTAATGCGGGAAAAAAATAGCGCAACCTCAGGAGTTTCACTTCCCTGTTTCGTCTGCTGGAGGGAAATGGGCTTATAAAGCATTTTTTGTGGCTTATTGTGGCTTCTGGGGACAGGAGGAAACCATCCAAGCAAATTCCCAAATCTTCCAGCCGCCCCCAGAGCTTATTCCCACCCCCAGGAGGACCGGGGTTGTACAGCCTGAATCCTCCAGCTGATTTCTAGAGTTCCAACCTTGGAACAGCCTCCTTCTTCTCTGCTCCAGCCCTTTGGAACATGCTAAAATACAGCTGAACTCTGGGCTTGGCAGCGACAGGGCCAGGAGCTGCCAGCTCCCCTCTCCTGGCAGGGACAGGGACAGGGACAGGGACAGGGACAGGCACCCCAGTCCATGGTTCCAAGCCCTGGTAGTGACATAGGACAGCTGGATCCCACTGGGAAACACTGCTGGAATCTCCTGCAGCACGGACACGAGGCCAGGTGTGGCAGGGCCAGGCTGGAGGGCGCTGGGAGCAGCCTGGACACACAGGAGGTGTCTCTGTCCCTGGCAGGGGTGGCACTGGGTGGCATTAGGGACCCCGTCACTCCAAACCGCTCCAGGATTCCCTGGGTCTGTGTGTGTGTGTGCAGCCCCTCAGCACAAGGAGAGCTCTGGCTGCAGAGGGAGTGGAGCTGAGCCCCAGCAGGATTCCCAGCTGGAGTGGGAGCTGGCACACGTTGGGTGGGAGGCTGCAGGCCCAGAATAGGCCGTGGATGATGAAGAATTCTGGGATCTATTCTTGGCTCAGGATTGAGGCGTGATCCGGTGCCTCCAGCAGGCATCAGAACAGGATCTCCCAGCGGCAGTTTGACATTAATCTGAGTGGCCCTGCAGGGAGGAGGGGACGAGCTTTCCTCCCTTCTCCCGCAGCCACAGCCTCTCCCGAGCATCCAGCGCTGCCCCGGGAGCTCTTCCAAACCCCAGCGTTTCTCTCCGGCCGCCTTTGGGGCCGAGTGAGCAGGCCTGGTTCAAACCTCTTGAGGAGCAGCACGCATTCCTCGGCCCGCGGCACTCCGCACGTTCCCGGGGCCGCAGGGAACGTTCCCCCGCGCTCTGGGGAACATTATCCCGCCTGGCAGTGCGGAGCACAGGCAGCCAGGGCGGCGGAGGCTCCTGCGGGGCCGGGGCGCGCGGTTAATTATAGCCGGCAGCGTTGGGCAATGTTGTGTTTGCGGGGTTGCTGGGGAGATGAGCGGCAGCCCCAGCGCTGCCCCGGCAGCTCCGAGCTCGGCACCAGCGCTGCGCCTCCAGATCTGCAGCGCCAACCTTCCCAAATATGGTCCAGCTCCAGCCGGGAGCTCCCCAGGCTCGGCCCGAGCTCCTGGGATCCGAGCCTCAGCAGCCTCTCCTGAGCGCATGGAACTCCGACCGCCGGGAAAATCCCACCCTGCAGCTTCTCCTGCCCGGCAGCAGCGGCCTTGGGCTGGGCAGAGCCCGACCCCAGCACGGCTCCGACCGGGAATGGACCGAGAGGAGCTGAGCAAAGGAGTCCGGAGGTCTCGGAACAACAGGAAAATAAAAATACTCTGGGGAAGGTCCTCAGGTCATGGACACCTCCCCTGGAGCCAGGCTGGGAGAGCTGGGAATGTTCCCCTGGAGAGGGAAATGCTCCAGGGAGAGCTCAAAGCCCTGCCAGGGCCTGAAGGGGCTCCAGGAGAGCTGCAGAGCGACTGGGGACAAGGGACAGAGGGACAGGACACAGGGAATGGCTTCCCACTGCCACAGGGCAGGGCTGCATGGGACAGTGGGACATTGGCACATTGGGAATTGCTGCCCGGGCTGGAATTGCCAGAGCAGCTGTGGCTGCCCCTGGATCCCTGGCAGTGGCCAAGGCCAGGCTGGACACTGGGGCTGGAGCAGCCGGGACAGTGGGAGGTGTCCCTGCCATGGCAGGGCTGGCCCTGGGGGGCTCTGGGGTCCCTTCCCACCCAAACCATCCCAGGATTCCCTGGCTCTGTGATTCCAACACTTGCCTGTCCTGCCCCGTGACTCTGGGAATTTCTCTGTGAAGGAATGGGGATGCTGGGTGTGACCTTCTGCCCGTGACAATTCCCTGCTCAGGCACAGGGCTGTGCTTCCATCCTAATGGAAACCCTCCAGCCTTCACTTTTAGAACTTCTCAGATGTTCTAAGCACTTTTATTACCTTTTTTTACTCACAGTTAATTTTCTCCTGCTTGGCCATGTGGGAATGTTCGTGTGGCTGCAGCAAAATCAGCCATGGGAGACCCCTGGGACAAGATTAAAACTGATTTTTATTGCAGCACAAAGAGTTACTGAGGAAAAAATGTCCAATATTTTTTTACTCATATTTTTCTTATATTTTCCTCCCGTCCCATTGTCGGGCAAGAATCAGCTCCAAGTGTGGCAAGTGTAAATGTACTGTTGCAGGCTTTATTACAAGCCTGTGATCAATCATAATCAGCATTAATTAGCAGTTCATGGGACAGGGCAGGGTTTAAATGCAGCTCCTCTGCTCCCTGATTGGGGGGGACAGGCTGGGCAAGGACATTCAAGGGCTGAAACTGAACAAACAGCCCGTGGGGGACCAAAGAAATGCCAAAAATAAATAACCAAACCCCCGGGGGTGATGCTGCTGTGGCAGCTGGGCAGCCTGGCCATGGAATTCCTGGGCAAACAGCTCCTGCCAGGACCTGTCCCTGCACCCTCAGGGAGCCTGGGGGACACTCGGTGTCACTCGGACACCTCTGGGCACTCTGGAATCATGGAATGGTTCAGCTGGAAGGGACCTCAGAGCCCATCCAGGGATGGGACACCTTCCACTGCCGCAGGGTGCTCTGAGCCCTGTCCAGCCTGGCCTTGGGCTGGAATTGTTCCTTCTCACACCTTCCCTTTACAGTGCTCCTGCTCCTCCTCTGCTCCGCGACTGACCCTGGCAGTAAGAAACCCCCCAAAGCGCCTGGCTGTTCCTCAGCTCCTCGGCAAATCTGTGATTTATCCCCGACATTTCCCATCGCCCAGACGCCCCTGAGAAGGAAGCAGCTCGTGCGTTTGTATTCCCCAAAAATCACGGCGTGAGACAATCCGGGCTCAGCCTTTGCCCTGCGAACAGCCCCGGGGCAGCTCGCGGCCCTGGCACCGCCCGGGTGAATCCTCATTCCCATCAAACAAACTCCTCCAGAAGGAATCGATGTCCTTTTCTCGCCTCTCTAAACGCAACCGAGGCGTCAGGAAACTTCTACAGTAGAAGTCGCTAAACAAAAGAGCTCGATTTCAACTTCCCACTGGGCCAGGTTAGGTCACGCAATCAATTGTGCGTTAGGCAGGTGGAGAGTGCGAGTTACACCGGGGCGAGCTTGTGTCAATTCTCCCGTAGAAAAAACGTCATTTTTTACCCCTTCGTGAGCCTGCTCTGTGGAAATCTCCTCCTCGCGCCCGGCAGGGAATAAACGGCGATTTTTTTTTTTTTCTAAAACGGTGTTTGGAGCGCTCCTAAACTCGGCCCCGCGGGACGGGCCCGGGGGGCTGCGAAGGGGGCTCGGGGAAGCTCAGACCGGGCACACCCGCGGCTCGGGGAGGTCCTGGCCGGCACACACGGGGAGCGGCCAGGCCCCGGCCGGCACACCGCCGAGCGGCGAAGCCGCCGCGGAATTTAATAAACGCGAACCCCGCGGCGCCCTCACGGCGCCGCCATGACACCTCCACAGCCCCGCCCGCGGCGCTCCGCGCGCCCGCTCCCGTCTCGATGGTTCGAGACCTCCCGGCCGGCAGGGGGCGCGCCGGCGCGGGGGCGGCAGCGCGGGGCGGGGTCCTCCCCGCCGGCAGGGGGCGCGTCGGCGCGGGGCGGGCCGCGGGCGGGCGGCGCCGCCATGGACGCGCTGAGCCGGGCCGGGCCGCGGCCCCGCCGCGCCGCCGCCGCCGCCTCCCCGCTGCCCTGGGGCCGCTTCGCCGCCTGGATCGACTGCGTGTGTGTGGTCACCTTCGACCTGGAGCTGGGACAGGCCATGGAGGTGCGACACGGCCCCGGGAGGCGGCACGGAGCGGCACACGGCGGGGGGACACGGCGGGCACGGCTGGGCACGGGGCCGGGAGGGAGAGAGGGGACAGGGAGGGACGGGATGGGGATGGAGAGAGGAGAGAGGGGATGGAGAGAGGGGATGGGGAGTGGAGAGAGGGGATGGAGAGAGGGGATGGGGAATGGAGAGAGGGGATGGAGAGAGGGGATGGGGAATGGAGAGAGGGGATGGAGAGAGGGGATGGGGAATGGAGAGAGGGGATGGAGAGAGGGGATGGGGAATGGAGAGAGGGGATGGAGAGAGGGGATGGGGAATGGAGAGAGGGGATGGAGAGAGGGGATGGGGAATGGAGAGAGGGGATGGAGAGAGGGGATGGGGAGTGGAGAGAGGGGATGGGGAATGGAGAGAGGGGATGGAGAGAGAAGAGGCAGAATGGAGAGAGGGGATGGAGAGAGAGAGGATCAGGAATGCAGAGAGGGAATGGGGAATGGAGAGAGGGAATGGATGGAGGGGAATGGAGAGAGGGGATGGGGAATGGAGAGAGGGGATGGAGAGAGGGGATGGGGAATGGAGAGAGGGGATGGAGAGGGGATGGAGAGAGGAGAGAGGGGATGGAGAGGGGATGGAGAGAGGAGAGAGGGGATGGAGAGAGGGGATGGAGAGGGGATGGAGAGTGGAGATTGGGAACAGGGAGGTGAAAAGGGGAGTCAGGAACTGGGGCTGTGGAGGGGTCAGGGATGGGGAGAGAGAGAATCAGGGGTGGATGGCAGAGTGAAACACGAATTAAGGATGAGGATGGAGGGGATTAGAAATGGCCAGGGAAAAGTGGGATTAGGAATGGAGAATGAAAAACGGGATTGGGAATGAAGAGTGCCAAGCGGGATCACGGCGGGGGGTGTGGAAGGGGGGATCCAGGTGGGGGTGGGGGCAGCGAACAGGGAGGGGAGGGGGGTCCGAGCAGAGATTTGGGGTGAGGGCAGTGGGGCATCTCTGTGGGGTGGGGAGTGCACAGGGCACGGAGGGGCCAGGGCAGCATCCAAGACACCTTTATGGATCCTCTTCATGGAATAAAACCTCCCCGGGCTGACACGTCCCATGGAGCCGGGCTGGGAGAGCTGGGAATGTTCCCCTGGAGAGGGAAATGCTCCAGGGAAACCTCAGGGGCTCCAGGAGAGCTGCAGAGGGGCTGGGGACAAGGGACAGAGGGACAGGACACAGGGAATGGCTTCCCACTGCCACAGGGCAGGGCTGCGTGGGACATTGGGACATTGGGACATTGGGAATTGCTGCCCGGGCTGGAATTGCCAGAGCAGCTGTGGCTGCCCCTGGATCCCTGGAATGGCCAAGGCCAGGCTGGGCACTGGGGCTGGAGCAGCCGGGGACAGCGGGAGGTGTCCCTGCCATGGCAGGGGTGGCCCTTGGGGCCTCTGGGGTCCCTTCCCACCCAGCCCATCCCGGGATTCCAAAGACACAAATTCCCAGGGCAGGGAGGTGTCTGTGCAGGATTCCCAGGGAAGGGAAGTTCCCTGGCTGGGTTGGAGCAGAGCCGAGCCCCTTTGGGGCCCGAGGGGGTGGAATTGGGACGGGAAGGGCTGGACAGTTGTTCCCTGGGGTGTCCCAGGTCCTGGAGGAGGCTTTGGGGGGAGCTGGTTCCTCAGGCGCTCTCCGTGCTCTGAGGAAGGGCAGCAGGGGAGTGTGGATTTCTCTGAGGCTTCACCTCAAATTCCTCCTTATTCCCTGTGTGACTGTGGGAGTCACTCCTTCCTCTGCCCTTTTTCGGGAGGTTGCTCTGGTTTTCAGAGGATTGAGCCTTGCCGGTTTTAAATGCTGGAGCTTCCAAAGGGAATGGGAAGCAGGAGGGACCAGCTCCGCCTTGTTGCCGCTCCCTTGGCTTGAATACCTGATTGTTTCTTCTCCCAGAACCTGAAAATGAATAAAAAGTCTCCTCCAGAGCCGAGTTTCACCTGTTTGATCCTTTTTTTTCCTGCAAAACCAGGCCTGAAATTCCCCAAGAAAGGGCGGAATGCTGGGACAATAATTAGCATGGTGAAGGCGATGCTTTGTAGCTGTGTTTTGGTGTGTGAAGGTGGCTTCTCACCTGTCTGCGTTTGCGAGGAGGGGCCCTCGTGGATGAGGGGTGCAGGAATGTCGTTTGTTCATCCCTAGAAAGGAGTTTTGCTTCTTTTTCTTCCTCTTCTCCCATTTGCCTGCATTAGTCTCAGCAGGAAAACGTTCCTTACGTGGCAAAAATGACTTTGGGAGCATCTCGGTGGGGGTGACACGGGCCCACCATACCCATTCCCTTTGGAAAACTTGATGGATTTGTGTTCCAGAGGGAAGGGGAAGGAGCAGGGATGGGACAGGGGAAGGGAAGGCAGGAGGAGGAGAAGCTCTGGGGCCTTGGGGGGCTCTGGGGATACAAACCCAGGGGCTCTCTGAAATTCATCTCCGAGAGATTCAGGAATTGGAAGGACTCTGAGAGAGATCCCAAAGATTCTGGAGTTCAGCCATTCCCACTCTGCTTCCACAGACAGTGGAGAAGCTGTTGGGATGCAGATCCCGAATCGAGGCAGGGATTAAAGGGAATTCCTCTCTCTGGCCCCTCCACCTTCAAATAATCAAACAAACGCTTTGGGATGTGGTTGGAGCCCTTTGGGGCTGCTCTGGACACACACGGGGACTTCGACACATCCTAAATTCCTTCTCGTTTGCCTTTCTTTTTGCCTTTGGAAAAGCTGTCGTGACTCGGATTCCTCTTGGCTTGGATTTGAGGTTTTGAACTTTTGGGTATTTGGTGATTTCCCCGCACCCCAAACACAGAGGAACATCAGAGTTAAAGTGGAGGGGAGGCAGAGATGTGGAATCCCAGAGGGATTAAGGTTGGAAAAGACCTCTGAGGTCATCAGTTCCAACCCTGGAGGTTAAAGCCTGATTTTCCAACCGTTCCCTTGCAGAAAGTGGCCCCCCCAAAATCCAGCAGGAGGAGAAGCAGAACCTTGTGCCAGCTCCTTCTCTGAGTTAGGCAGCAAACGCTGAGCAAAGCACAATTCCTGGGATTCACAGGCTCCTGATGGGTCAGGATCAGCTGGCCCGGGCTCCCACTCCTGGCCTGGCCACCATTCCCTGGGAACGAGCAGGATAAATGTTTGGGTGGGGATTAATTAATCCCAACCACAGGAATGTGTTCGTGGTCCTGACGCAGAGCGAGGGGAGCAGGGAAGTGACCCCTGGGACAATCCCAATCCCAATCCCAATCCCAATCCCACTGCAGCATCCCAGCCTTCCCTGTCCGTGCTGCCCCGGCCCTGGAGCTGCTCCGGGGTGGTTTTTCCTCAGGATTTTTGGTAGCTTTTGTCTCTCAGCTCAGCCCTGGGTGCGGGCTGGCTATTGGGAACGTGGCTGGCTGGGCTGGAGCGCCGCCCTTGCCAAGGGATCCGCGGGAATTGCCGGAGCTGGGTGAACTTCCAGCCGCTGGCACGGGGCCACCCGGGCTATTTATAGCCTGGAGAGGAGAGTCGGGCCTGCTTGGAGCTCCTGGCAGGAGCAGCAGCTGCCTCTGGAGCAGAACTCCTGGGAGCAGAGCTCCAGCTCAGCCCAGCCCGTGCTGGTTCCTTTCCGCCCCGCTGCAATTCCTGCAACTCCCGCAATTCCTGCAACTCCCGCAATTCCTGCGCTTGCCAGGCAGCAGAGGCTCTGTGGGATCCTTCTCCTCAGGACCCTGCCCCTGTGCCCAGGTGAGGCCCCACCTGCAGAGCTGCCCCAGCCCCGGGCACACGGCAGCAGCACCTGGAGCTGCTGGAGAGTCCAGAGAGGCCCCAGAGCTGCTCCAGGGCTGGAGCCCCTCAGCTCCCAGGGATCCAGGCTGGGAGAGCTGGGGGGGCTCACCTGGACAGGGAAAGGCTCCAGGGAGAGCTTCCAGCACATTCCAGGGCCACAAGGGGCTCCAGGAGAGCTGCAGAGGGGCTGGGGACAAGGGACAGAGGGACAGGACACAGGGAACGGCTTCCCACTGCCACAGGGCAGGGCTGCGTGGGACATTGGGACATTGGGAATTGCTGCCCGGACTGGAATTGCCAGAGCAGCTGTGGCTGCCCCTGGATCCCTGGAATGGCCAAGGCCAGGCTGGACACTGGGGCTGGAGCAGCCGGGGACAGCGGGAGGTGTCCCTGCCATGGCAGGGGTGGCCCTGGGGGGCTCTGGGGTCCCTCCCCACCCAAACCATACCAGGACTCCCTGTCTCTGTGATTGCCGTGCTCTCCATGGATTTTGAGATCCACGGGCTCAGGTTGGAGACGCCCTCCCAGGCTCTGGAGCCCAGCACTGATGGAATTCCTCCCTGCAGTGCTGCTCCCCCAGCCCTGATCCCCCCACACCCCCCTGCTCTTCTCCAGCTCCGTTTCCAGCCTGTCCCGCTCCTGACAGAACAGCTGTTTGCACATCTGGAAGGCTCCTGGAGGGTTTGGGGCTGTTCATTCGCTCGGCTGTCAGCTCTGAAGGTTAAATCTAAGCCAGGAGCCTTTGGGTCGGTCCCCAAATCCAGACCCAGGCTCAGGGACAGGTTCAGGGTGTAAACCATCCCGGATGTTTCCCTGTGGGATGCGCTGGGATCAGGGAGGAGCTGTGGGCACGGGGGTGACAGGCTCTGCTCTCTCCACAGCTGGTGTATCCCCACGACTTCAGGCTCACCGAGAAGGAGGTAACCACCCTCCATTCCCGCTTTTCCCTCCTCTGGGAGCACCTCTGGGGGCCTCACTGGTTGTTGGCTTCTTTGCAGAAAACGAGCATCTGCTACCTGTCCTTCCCAGACTCCTACTCAGGTGGGTGACGCCGGGGGGACAGGGGTGTCCCTGGTGGGGGGACGATCCCTGGGGTGCAGCAGGGCTGAGCCAGAGCCCCCTTGGGAAATTCCCAGAGTAGCCAGGAGGCTGAGTTCCCGTCACATTGCCGTGTTTGGGAGCAGGAGCTGGGGAGGGGATGCTTCCGGCAGAAATGTCCCCAAACCCGTGTTTACACATCCCCAAGGGACGGTGAGAAATGAATCTGCTCCTCCAGCCAGGCCCCGGGGCTTGGAGGGTTGGGATTCCTTGATGGAACCCTGGGATGGGCTCGGTGGGAAAGGATCCCAGAGCCCCCCAGGGCCACCCCTGCCATGGCAGGGACACCTCCCACTGTCCCCAGCCCAGCCCCAGTGTGAGCCTGGCCCTGGGCACTGCCAGGGATCCAGGGGCAGCCACAGCTGTGCCAGGGCCTGGAAAAGCTTTTTCCTCTAGTTCCCTTTTCCTTCCCATTTCCCTTCCTTTCTTCCTGTCCGTGTTTCCCCTCGCTGCGGGATTTCTCCGCTCCGCTTTCTCCCCCCGTCCCTCCCCGTTCCCGTGTTGGATCTCCCGTAGCCCCACCCGGCCGTGCTGGAGCCGTTCCCAGCTCTCTGTCCCTGTGTCCCCCGGTGTGTCTCTGTCCCAGGTGGCCTCGGGGACACGCAGTTCAGCTTCCGGCTGCGCCAGGCCGGGGGTTCCCGGGATTCCCCGTTCCAGGATGACGGGAGGTACAACCGGGAGGCCCCGCTGACGCTGCAGGTGGGTCCTGGCCCCGCTCACACCTGGAAAAAGCCAAGGTTTCCCTGGGTCCGGGGCTCCCTGGCCGTGAAAAACGAGTTCCGCTCTCTCGTAGGAATTTATAAGTTGAATAAAAAAGTCAAAACAGACGATGAGGAGGCAGAAAGGCGAAATTCTCTCGGCCCAGGGTGCTTGGCACAAGACCTGCCAGCAGCACACACACAGCCTTTCAAACTTCCACCTTTTGATCGATTCTTTGTTGAATATTCAATAGATCTTAATCAAACATTCTTTTTTTTTTTTTTTTGATCTGTTTAAAGTAACCTCTCTCGTCTTATCTAATAGATTTATTGGTGGGTGGCTCCACTCGGTCTGGTAACGTGGGTCTAAATTTTCTCCTGAGGTTTCCTGGTTCTTTTCATTTGGATAAGAAAAACAGAAAGTTAACAGGTTGTTTTTTTTAATGTAGGGTCACAAGGTGACCCCCCCTGCCTCCCATAACTTCTGGCTTGGTGGTTTAGATGTTACAAAGAAGAGATAAAAAACCCCAGTCTCAACCTTCTGTTAAACACGTTCGTTACATTTCTAAACTCTATTAATAAATGATAAACAGTTACACACGTAGTAGTCACGTTAATATTTGTGAAAGACCAGCTGCATAATGCGCATTTATAACACTGGGGAAATCCTTTCCTTGGGCTATGGGAATAGTGAGATGAGAATTCAGCACAGGGATTTCCTTCTGTGCCCCCGGGCAGGGGGAGCGGGACAGGGAAGTGCTGGGAGAGGGCGTGGGATCAGGGGGATCAAAGATTGAGTTGAGTCAGGGGGAGAGGGAGCTGAATATATCCCAGATATTTTGGGAGGTGGAGCGGAATTAGGCAGACCCCCAGTTCCACTGGGAGAGGGAACTGAATTCGGGACACCCCCGTTATTTTGGGACAGGGAACTGAATCGGGGGGAGCCTGGCAATGCTGGGAGGGGGAACAAAGGCAGGGACACCTCCCGCTGTCCTCGGCTGCTCCAGCCCCGGTGGCCACTGCCAGGGATCCAGGGGCAGCCACAGCTGCTCTGGCAATTCCAGCCCGGGCAGCAATTCCCAATGTCCCAATGTCCCACGCAGCCCTGCCCTGTGGCAGTGGGAAGCCATTCCCTGTGTCCTGTCCCTCTGTCCCTTGTCCCCAGCCCCTCTGCAGCTCTCCTGCAGCCCCTTCAGGCCCTTTGTGTCTCCAGGTGAGCGCCCCCAGCCCTCCCCGTTGTGTCTCTCCCTGTGTCCCTGTGGAAAGCTCTCACGGAGGGCTGGCAGGGATGCTGGGATGTGTCAGAGCAGGGCTCAGGAGGGGTTGGTGACGGTGGGGCTGGGCTGTCCCTCACTGTCTCTCTTTGTCCCTCTCTGTCCCTCTCTGTCTCTCCCTGTCCCTCCCTGTCCCTCTGGGTCCCTCTACCCCTCTGTTCCTCTATCCCTCTGTCACTTTCTGTCCCTCCCTGTCCCTCCCTGTCCCTGTCCCTGTCCCTGTCCCTGTCCCTGTCCCTGCAGCGAGAGGCCGCTCACTATTTCGGGTACGTGTACTTCCGGCAGGTCAAGGACAGCTCCATGAGGAGGGGCTACTTCCAGAAGGTCAGTGCTGATCCCAAATCCCCAAATCCCCGAGGCTGGAAAAGCCCATCCCAGCCCATCCAGTGCCAGCTGTGCCCCATGCCCACCTCGTCCCCAGCCCAGAGCACTCAGTGCCACCTCCAGGGATTCCCTGGACACCTCCAGGGATGGGCACTGCAGACCTCCCTGGGCAGCTCCTGAGCCCCTTTCCACGGGGAAATTCCTGCTGCTGGCCACCCTGAGCCTCCCCTGGGCCAGCCTGAGGCCGTTCCCCCTTGTCCTGTGGGGACATCTCAGTGCCAGCCGTGTCCTGAGCTTTGTGCCCTCCACCTCCAGGAGTTCCTTTCAGACTCCTGCTAACGCGGAAATCGGTTTTTTCATCCCCACTAAAGCAGTGAGTTTCCCCCTGGAGCAGTGGGATCGCTCAGGGATGGAATTGTCACGCTTGGGTGAGGTTTGAATTCAAATGGCCACAGTTTGGGGTTGGGCAGGAGGTGTTTAGATGACTCCTGCATTCCTAGTTAGCGCACTCATTAACGGTTAGAGGGAGAGGAGAACCAGTGTCACAATGAAACCCCCGGCGGGGCTGGGTTGGGGCTGTTGTAAAAACCGGGATTTATTTCACAGGGAAGCCCCGGTTAGAACCAAAAAGGCCTTGCTGGACACGATTTGTTATCCCAAGCTCCTTTGTCCTTCCCCAGCATTCCTTGACTTTGTTTATCTGCCCAATTCCCATTTCAGGAGTCGCTCCTTTGTGCCTCTCCACCTGAAATGGTTTTGGGGAGCTTAGAGCCCAGCAGCAATCGATTTTTATTCCCTCTCCAGCTGCTCCTTTACCAGGCCATGCTCCCACCTCTCTGCTCTCCCAAATCCCAGCTCACGAGCGGGCGGGCAGCAAGAATTCCCACCGAAGTTGCTGCTTGGGAGCTGCTCCAGGGATTTTGGTGTTGGGTTTTTATAAGTTCATCCCCCTCTAAGCAGTAGAGAAATGTGCAGTGCCGGGCTCGGGGGGGCCCTGATCCCAGGTGTGCCCTTCCCAGTCCCTGGTGCTCGTGTCCCGCCTTCCCTACGTGAACCTGTTCCAGTGCCTGCTGCAGCTGATTGCCCCGGAGTACTTCGACAAGCTGGAGCCCTGCCTGGAGGCAGGTGAGCTGGGAGCGGGGGATCCCACGGGGCTCCATTGGGAGGTTCCTGAAAAAACAGCTGGAATGCTCCAAATGGCTTCGTTCTGGAGCAAATTCCAGCAGGGGAGAACCTTCTCCTGCTTGTCCGGGTGGATAACCGGCTGGAAAGGAGGGACTGTGGGCAGGAAGGGAGGGATGGTGCTGTCGGTTGGGATGCGGGGTGTTCCCGAGGGATGTGGGGTGTTCCCAAGGGATGCAGGATGTTCCCAAGGGATGCAGGATGTCCCCAAGGGATGCAGAGTGTTCCCAAGGGATGCAGGGTGTCCCCAAGGGATGCAGGATGTCCCCAAGGGATGCAGAGTGTCCCCAAGGGATGCAGAGTGTTCCCAAGGGATGCAGGATGTCCCCCAGGGATGCAGGGTGTTCCCAAGGGATGCAGGGTGTTCCCGAGGGGTGCAGGGTGTTCCAAAGAATGCGGGGTGTCCCCAAGGGATGCAGAGTGTTCCCAAGGGATGTGGGGTGTTCCCAAGGGATGCGGGGTGCTCCCGAGGGATGCGGGGTTTTCCTGAGGGATGTGGGGTGTTCCCAAGGGATGCGGGGTGTTCCCAAAGAACACAGGGTGTTCCCAAAGAACACAGTGTATTCCCGAAGCCAGGAACCTGCTGCACCTCCTGCCTGGGTCATTTCATCCTGGTTTATCAGCTCTGGGTTTGCCGCAAGCCAGGGGGGTGTGGGAGCCGGGCACAGGCAGTAATTCCCCGTCGGATTGCCAGGATGAGCTGGATTTCCCCCTCAGGTGAAACTCTTCCCTCCCCTGTGTCCCTCAGTGTGCAACGAGATCGACCAGTGGCCCCCCCCAGTGCCCGGCCAGACCCTGAACCTGCCCGTGATGGGAGTTGTCATCCAGGTACGCGGGCGGGCGGGCGGGGAGCCGTGTGTGCGTGGCTCTGGCTGTGAAATCCCTGCTCTGCCCGCATTCCCCGCAGCCTTTCCAGCTGGGACTGGTGCCTGGAGGGCTTTCCTGCCCCGCTGATCCCACCGCAGGTGATCCCTGCTCTCTGTGCCCTGCAGGTGAGGATCCCATCCCGGGTGGACAAGCCAGGCTCCAGCCCAGTGAAGCAGTGCAACCAGGAGGTGAGGGGCTGGATCCTGTTGGGAACCCCCTTTTTATTTCCCCCTTTTTCCTGGGAATTCAGGCCCTGCTGGGTCTCCTGCCTTCACCCTTGAGTTGTTTGGAGTCTACTTCAGTGTTTTGGTTCCTTGCCCTTTCCCCTTCCTGTGCTGTGACTAACCCTGGTGTGGTGCCACGTCTCTAACCCCGCCTGGCTCTGGTGTGTCTCAAACACTCTCCCAGCGGAGGGAACCCTGGAAAATAAAAGGAGCAGACATGGGCAGCCTTTCCCATCTGGAAGAGAAGGGAATCTTCCTTTAGTTTGTAGGCACAGAAATTAATTCGGGATTAAGTGCTGCACCCAGCCTCGCTCCTGTGCACACCTGAGGGCGTCAGCTTGTTCCCCGTGTTCCCTGGGGCTGCTTGGTCAGCGCGGGTGGAATTCCAGCCAGGAGCGTGCTCCCATCTCCTCACAGTCCACTAACAGCTACTAACAGCCTTTTCTCCCTTCCTCATCCAGAATCTGTTACCGGCCCCCCTGGTCCTCCCCAGCGTCCATGAGCTGGATCTGTTCAGGTGAGAGGCTCCTCCCAACCCTCTCCCCTCCACCTGCTGGGAGCATCCCATGAATCACAGGGACGGTGCAGGATCAGACGCTGCTGCCTTCCTTCCAGGGACTGCTCCGGGATTCTGGGCAGGGTCGGAGCTGAGGGTTGTGCCCTGCACAGCCCCGGGGCAGGCGAGGAGCCGTGTCCCCGCTGCCCAGAGCTGCCAGGGGAGTGTCCCAGGCAGGCCCGGCACTGGAGGTGCCATTCCCATGCCCGTGCTCTGGAATCCGGGGGTGTCCCGCTCCCCCAGACACACCGAGAGCAGCCTCTGGCCACGGGAACCTCCTGAGGTTTAACAAAGCCGAGTCCAAGGTGCTGCAGCCGGGTCAGGGCGACCGCTGGGATCGATCCAGGCTGGGCGTGAGCACCTGGAGCAGCCCTGGGAGAGGGGTTTGGGGGTGCTGGGGGTGAGAGCTGGACCTGACCCAGCCCGGAGCCCCCAGGGCCGGGCTGAGCCCACAGGGGAGGGGGACCCTGCCCCTGTGCCCAGGTGAGGCCCCACCTGCAGAGCTGCCCCAGCCCCGGGCACACGGCAGCAGCACCTGGAGCTGCTGGAGAGTCCAGAGAGGCCCCAGCGTGGCAGGGGTGGCACTGGATGGACCTTGGGGTCCCTTCCCACTCAAACCATTCCACGACCCTGTGATCACAGATGGTTTGACTTTGCTCAGGGCGTTTCCTTTGAACTTGTGTCGAACAGCTGAGTGACAGCCCAGGTGAAGACACCTGAATTCCCCCGTGGAATGCTGACAGTCCGTCCTAGATCTCAAATTCCTGGATGGAAGCACACCTGAGGGGGCTTGCAGGGCACAGCTGTGTCTGGTCCGTGCTGAGCTGACCCTCTGCCCTGTCCTTGTCCCCGTCGTCCCAGGTGCTTCCAGCCGGTGCTGATCCACGTCCAGATGCTGTGGGAGCTGATGCTGCTGGGGGAGCCCGTGGTGGTGATGGCACCGTCCCCAACTGTGTCCTCAGAGATGGTCCTGGCCCTCACCAGGTACTTCCCACGGGGTCTGAGGGACTGGCAGCTGTGACAGCAAATTCCAGCAGCTTTTCCCTCCCGCCTCCGCTCCGTGCCGCTCTCCTGGCTGGGGTTCAGTTCGCTCGTGGAAGCTTTGCAAGACAAACTGCAAAAATTCCACGCTCGATTTCCAGCAAGGCTGGGGAGCAGTGCAGAGGAATGTCCCCTGGTGCCTCCAGCCCTGAGGAGCCTCCTCTCCCCAGCTCCGAGCTCTGCCTTAGCACAAAACCCCAAATGCTGCAGCTTCCCCAGAGAGCTTCGGCCAGGCCAAGTGCCAGCTGCCGCCCTGGGCTCAGCCCGAGCCCCTGCAGCGCTCCAGGCCGGGCAGAGGGGCTGGAAAGCTGGGAAAGGCCCTGGGGATGCTGTGCCAGCAGCTGGACACCAGCCCGGGGTGCCCAGGGGGACAGGAGGCCCATGGGCCCTGGGCTGTGGCACCCCAGGGTGGGCACAGCCCCGGGCAGGGACTGTCCCCTGTGCTGGCCCAGAGTGACCGTGTCATGCCCAGAGTGACCGTGCCATGCCCAGGGTGACCGTGCCATACCCAGGGTGACCGTGCCATGGCCAGGGTGACAGTGCCATGCCCTGGGTGACAGTGCCATGCCCAGGGTGACCGTGCCATGCCCAGGATGACCGTGCCATGCCCAGGGTGACGGTGCCATGCCCAGGGTGACGGTGCCATGCCCAGGGTGACCGTGTCATGCCCAGAGTGACCGTGCCATGCCCAGGGTGACCGTGCCATGCCCAGGGTGACAGTGCCATGCCCTGGGTGACAGTGCCATGCCCAGGGTGACCATGCCATGCCCAGGGTGACCGTGCCATGCCCAGGGTGACTGTGCCATGCCCTGGGTGACCGTGCCATGCCCAGGGTGACGGTGCCATGCCCAGGGTGACCGTGTCATGCCCAGAGTGACCGTGCCATGCCCAGGGTGACGGTGCCATGCCCAGGGTGACCATGCCATGCCCAGGGTGACCGTGCCATGCCCAGGGTGACGGTGCCATGCCCAAGGTGACGGTGCCATGCCCAGGGTGACCATGCCATGCCCAAGGTGACCGTGCCATGCCCAGGGTGACCGTGTCATGCCCAGAGTGACCATGCCATGCCCAGGGTGACGGTGCCATGCCCAGGGTGACCATGCCATGCCCAGGGTGACCGTGCCATGCCCAGGGTGACGGTGCCATGCCCAGGGTGACAGTGCCATGCCCAAGGTGACGGTGCCATGCCCAGGGTGACCGTGCCATGCCCAAGGTGACCGTGCCATGCCCAGGGTGACGGTGCCATGCCCTGGGTGACCGTGCCATGCCCAGGGTGACCATGCCATGCCCAGGGTGACCGTGCCATGCCCAGGGTGACCATGCCATGCCCAGGGTGACCGTGCCATGCCCAGGGTGACGGTGCCATGCCCAAGGTGACGGTGCCATGCCCAGGGTGACAGTGCCATGCCCAAGGTGACGGTGCCATGCCCAGGGTGACCGTGCCATGCCCAAGGTGACCGTGCCATGCCCAGGGTGACGGTGCCATGCCCTGGGTGACCGTGCCATGCCCAGGGTGACCATGCCATGCCCAGGGTGACGGTGCCATGCCCAGGGTGACCATGCCATGCCCAGGGTGACTGTGCCATGCCCAGGGTGACGCTGCCATGCCCAGGGTGACGGTGCCATGCCCAGGGTGACGGTGCCATGCCCAGGGTGACCGTGCCATGCCCAAGGTGACCGTGCCGTGCCCAGGGTGACGGTGCCATGCCCAGGGTGACCGTGCCATGCCCAAGGTGACCGTGCCGTGCCCAGGGTGACGGTGCCATGCCCAAGGTGACCGTGCCGTGCCCAGGGTGACGGTGCCATGCCCAGGGTGACCGTGCCATGCCCAGGGTGACCGTGCCATGCCCAAGGTGACCGTGCCGTGCCCAGGGTGACGGTGCCATGCCCAGGGTGACCGTGCCGTGCCCAGGGTGACTGTGCCATGCCCAGGGTGACGGTGCCTGTCCCTGCAGCTGCCTGGCCCCCCTGCGTTACTGCTGTGACTTCCGGCCCTACTTCACCATCCACGACAGCGAGTTCAAGGAGTACACGACGCGCACCCAGGCCCCGTGAGTGCCCGCCCTGCTCCGCCCCCGGGGACACCCGGAGCCGCCCGCCGGGCTCAGCCTGTCCCCTCCCTCCAGGCCCAACATCGTCGTGGGCGTCACCAACCCCTTCTTCATCAAGACCCTGCAGCACTGGCCGCACATCCTGCGGGTGGGCGAGCTCCGCATGTCAGGTGAGCCCAGGGTGGCAGGTGAGCCCAGGGTGTCTGTCAGGTGAGCCCAGGGTGTCTGCCAGGTGAGCCCAGGGTGCCAGGTGAGCTCTGGGTGTCTGCCAGGTGAGCCCAGGGTGCCAGGTGAGCTCTGGGTGTCTGTCAGGTGAGCCCAGGGTGCCAGGTGAGCCCAGGGTGCCAGGTGAGCCCAGGGTGTCTGTCAGGTGAGCCCAGGGTGTCTGCCAGGTGAGCCCAGGGTGCCAGGTGAGCCCAGGGTGTCTGCCAGGTGAGCCCAGGGTGCCAGGTGCCCGGCGCTGCCCTGGCAGCGATCTTCTGCGGTTTGCTGCGCCCCTGGCACAGCCCAGCAGCCGCAGGAGCTCTGTGCCTGCGGCCACGCGCAGGATGGGCGCGGAGCTGGGGCGGGAATTGCTGTCCTGCCGCTGCCAGGGGAGGAAAAGCCCTCCCTGGGCAGGAAACTGAGGGAGGAGACAGGTGGAGGGAGAGAGAAAGAGAAACCTGTCCCCTTCAGTGAGCACCTTTGTTACCTGGGAGCCGCGGAAAGCCTGGCCGCGGGGAGCTGGTGTTTAGCACATCCTCCCCGCAGAATTCCAGCAGGGCGGGGAGCTGGGATTGCTCTGAGGGTGCAGGAGGAGGGCAGGGAGGGTGCGCACTGGCGTCCCCAAGTGCAGAGCCCCCCGGGGAGGGACGGAGCGTGAATTGTCCCCGCTGTGTGGTCACAGGAGAGCTGCCCAAGCAGGTGAAGGTGAAGAAACCGGCCAAGCTGAAAACCCTGGACACCAAACCAGGTGGGTCCAGTGCCGGGCGTCGTTTCGCTCTCACCCTTCCCCTGGGGGTTTGGCGGCAGGGAGCTGCGGCCTGTTCCAACTCCTGCTTTGTCCTCGTTCCGTGGTTCTGCCCTCCAGGAATCTACACTTCCTACAAAACGTTCCTGCACAAAGACAAGACGCTGATAAAAAGGCTACTGAAGGTGAGCACCTGCCACCTGTCCTGGGTGGGGAAACCGGGCCAGGAGCTGGGTCCGAGCAGGCAGAACTCTGCGCGGGAGCAGCATTTACAGCTGGGATGGTTTAGTCCGTGCTGGGACGCGTTGGTCCTGCCAGGTTTAGGATTTTCCACCTGAGATTAAGGATTAAATCCCGGGGCTGACAATAAGATGAGTGGGAAGGATTGAGATCCAAAAAAAAGAGCCTGAAAAAAGCCCAGGTTTTGTGGAGTGAAGCTTGAAATTTGAATGTAGAGGCGGGGATCTGGATTTGGGATCTGGATTTGGGGATCTGGATTTGGGGATCTGGATTTGGGGGATCTGGATTTCGGGATCTGGATTTGGGGATCTGGATTTGGGGGAATCTGGATTTCAGGATCTGGATTTGGGGGATCTGGATTTGGGGGATCTGGATTGGGGATCTGGATTTGGGGATCTGGATTTGGGGATCTGGATTGGGGATCTGGATTTGGGGATCTGGATTTGGGGGATCTGGATTTGGGGATCTGGATTTGGGGGATCTGGATTTGGGATCTGGATTTGAGGATCTGGATTGGGGATCTGGACTTTGGGCAGCACTTCAGGCTCCCTTAGCTGCAGAGCTTCAGGTTGTGTGTGACAGTGAGGGACACCTGGGTGACCCCGGCTGTGCCGTGGGTGACACTGTGACCTCGGCTGTGGCATGGTGACACCCCACTGTGCCATGGTGACACAGTGACCCCGCTGTGGCATGGTGACACCCCACTGTGCCATGGTGACACCCCACTGTGGCATGGTGACACCCTGCTGTCCCGTGGTGACACCCCGCTGTGCCGTGGTGACACCCCACTGTCCCGTGGTGACACCCCACTGTGGCATGGTGACACCCCACTGTCCCGTGGTGACACCCCACTGTCCCGTGGTGACACCCCGCTGTGCCGTGGTGACACCCCACTGTGGCATGGTGACACCCCACTGTCCCGTGGTGACACCCCGCTGTGCCGTGGTGACACCCCACTGTCCCGTGGTGACACCCCACTGTCCCGTGGTGACACCCCACTGTGCCATGGTGACACCCCACTGTCCCGTGGTGACACCCCGCTGTGCCGTGGTGACACCCCACTGTCCCGTGGTGACACCCCACTGTCCCGTGGTGACACCCCACTGTGCCATGGTGACACCCCACTGTCCCGTGGTGACACCCCGCTGTGCCGTGGTGACACCCCACTGTCCCGTGGTGACACCCCACTGTCCCGTGGTGACACCCCACTGTGCCATGGTGACACCCCACTGTCCCGTGGTGACACCCCACTGTGCCATGGTGACACCCCACTGTCCCGTGGTGACACCCCACTGTCCCGTGGTGACACCCCACTGTGCCATGGTGACACCCCACTGTCCCGTGGTGACACCCCACTGTCCCGTGGTGACACCCCGCTGTGCCGTGGTGACACCCCACTGTCCCGTGGTGACACCCCACTGTGGCATGGTGACACCCCACTGTCCCGTGGTGACACCCCACTGTCCCGTGGTGACACCCCGCTGTGCCGTGGTGACACCCCACTGTCCCGTGGTGACACCCCGCTGTCCCGTGGTGACACCCCACTGTCCCGTGGTGACACCCCACTGTGGCATGGTGACACCCCGCTGTCCCGTGGTGACACCCCGCTGTGGCATGGTGACACCCCGCTGTCCCGTGGTGACACCCCGCTGTGCTGGCAGGGCATCCAGCGGAAGCGCCCCTCGGAGGTGCAGAGCGCTCTGCTGAGGAGACACCTCCTGGAGCTCACCCAGAGCTTCATCATCCCTCTGGTGAGTGCCAGGGACAGCCGGGGCCGCATCCCGGGCCAGGGAATCCCGCCACGGGGGCTGGGGACGACCTTCAACCCATCCCATCCCCGCTGCCGTGACGGGGACACCTCGCAGCGTCCCAGCCACAGCTGCTCTGGGGGCCACGAGAGGCTCCTCAGTTGTCAATTACTATTTTTGGTTTTCTCTTTTCCCGTGCTAGGAGCATTACATGGCCAGCCTGATGCCTCTGCAGAGGGCCATCACTCCGTGGAAGGTAGGATGCCCTTCCCAGCCCTCCTTCCCTTTGGGGCTGCGAGGCGTTCCAGGGTGCTGGGAACCTCCCCGACTGAAGGAAGAGGGGATTTGCTCCTTTAAAAATCCGTTAAGAAATTGTAAGAACTCTTGGGACGGATATTCCCAGTTCAGCCAGGACCTGAATTGCTGGGAATCTCATGTGAGGATCAGCCTTGGGCTGGTTTTATCCTCAGCGCCTCCAGCGCCTTTCCCCTCGCTCTCCTGCTTTCCTTTGGGGTTCCGTGACCCGGGATTTCCGTGGGCTCACGTGGATTGATTTCCCCGCGCAGAATCCCCCCCAGATCCGCCCGTTCTGCCAGGAGGATTTCATGAAGAGCCTGGAGCACGCCGGGCCCCAGCTCACCTGTGTGCTCAAGGGGGACTGGCTGGGGCTCTACAGGTGAGGGGGAACGCTGAGCCCAGCCCAGCTGAGCCCAGCCCAGCTGAGCCCAGCCCAGCCGAGCCCAGCCCAGCCGGGCCGGTCCTGGCAGCAAACCCTGGGACCCAGTGGGAGCTGTGCGACCTGCAGAACTCACCCGTGGGTCAGCCCGGCACGGGCAGGAGCAGCAAATCCAGGGCAAATCCAGCCCTGGGGTTCGTGTGGCTTAAATGAGTGGAGATCCTGCGGGGCAGTGTGTCCAGGGTTCTCCTGGGTGGTTGGCTCTGGATGGGATGGAGGAGACGCCTGGTGCGACGGGAGTGGGAAAGATCCAGGAGTTGGGGACCCAAGGAAGGAAAACGGGAAATGCAGAGAGGTGGAGGATGAAAAAAATCCCGGAAAGCGATCAGAAACAATAATTACGGAATTACGGCATGGTTTGGGTGGGGAGGAACCCCAGAGCCCCCCAGGGCCACCCCTGCCGTGGCAGGGACACCTCCCACTGTCCCAGGCTGCTCCAATCCTTCCTTGGCCATTCCAGGGATCCAGGGGCAGCCACAGCTGCTCTGGGACTCTGTCCCCGTGTCCTGCTGTGTCCCCAAACCAGCTCCGGGTCCCTGGGCCCCTTCCCAGGGTCACCTCAGGGCACAGGGTGGGGTTATTGGGTGGGATCGTCCCTGTGGGTCCCTCCCAGCCCCGGGACCCCACAATTCCACAATTCCACCATTCCTGACCTCTGTCCACAGGCGATTCTTCAAGTCCCCCAATTTCGACGGTTGGTTCCGGCAGCGGCACCGCGAGATGACCCAGAAGCTGGAGGCCCTGCACCTGGAGGCCATCTGTGAGGCGGTGGGTGGCAGGGACAGGCCTGGCACGGCGACAGCAATCCCTCACACCCTCGGGCCCTGCCCAAGCCCAGCACCAAGGGCTTCCAGTTTATTATCCCAAGTAATCCAAAGAAATCCTTTACTCAGAGACGAGGAGGCTCCAGGGAGAGCTTCCAGCACATTCCAGGGCCTAAAGGGGCTCCAGAAGAGCTGCAGAGGGGCTGGGGACAAGGGACAGAGGGACAGGACACAGGGAATGGCTTCCCACTGCCACAGGGCAGGGCTGCGTGGGACATTGGGACATTGGGAATTGCTGCCCGGGCTGGAATTGTCAGAGCAGCTGTGGCTGCCCTTGGATCCCTGGAATGGCCAAGGCCAGGCTGGACACTGGGGCTGGAGCAGCCGGGGACAGTGGGAGGTGTCCCTGCCTTGGTGGCACTGGAGGAGCTCTGTCCCTGCTTCAGGAAGGAGGATGAGAAACCCCCCGCTCACCTTCACTTGGGGCATTCCCTGGGGGAATCCCTTGGGAAGCATCCCTGAGGGAAGCCCCTCTCTCCTTAGGACATTGTGGCCTGGATGAAGGACAAGTCCGAGGTGGAGATTGTGGACCTGGTGCTGAAGCTTCGGGAGAAGCTGGTGAGTCCCTCCCTCCCTCCCCATGCCCTCCTCTCTCCGGGTGAGAGAATTCCAGGACACTGAGCACACCTGTGCCTTGGAAAACCTTGTTCTCCCTCCCTGGAGGGCTGGGAACCTCGGGGTGTTTGTGTGAAATCTTCAGGGTTGGGAGCATCCAGGGAAGTCCTTCCTTCCCAAGGCTCAGGTGTTGTTTCATGCCTGGTTTTATCCTGAACTGCAGGAGCCAGAGCCCGTGGTGGAGGGGAAAGGCCCCTGGAGTGTGTTCGTTCCCATTTCCCCATGAATGTGTTCATTCCCATTTCCCTGGAGTGTGTTCATTCCCATTTCCCCATGAATGTGTTCATTCCCATTTCCCTGGAGTGTGCTCATTCCCACTTCTCCTGGATGTTAATCCCCATTTCCCTTGGAGTGTGTTAATTCCATTTCCCAGGACTGTGCTCATTCCCGTTTCCCCTGGGTGTTCATTCCTTTTCCCTGGCAGGTGCTCATTCCCGTTTCCCCTGGGTGTTCATTCCCTTTCCCTGGCAGGTTCTCATTCCCGTTTCCCCTGAGTGTTCATTCCCTTTCCCTGGCAGGTGCTCATTCCCGTTTCCCCTGGGTGTTCATTCCCTTTCCCTGGCAGGTGCTCATTCCCGTTTCCCCTGGGTGTTCATTCCCATTTCCCTGGAGTGTGCTCATTCCCGTTTCCCCTGGGTGTTCATTCCCATTTCCCTGGCATGTCCTCATTCCCGTTTCCCCTGGGTGTTCATTCCCTTTCCCTGGCAGGTGCTCATTCCCGTTTCCCCTGGGTGTTCATTCCCTTTCCCTGGCAGGTGCTCATTCCCGTTTCCCCTGGGTGTTCATTCCCATTTCCCTGGCATGTCCTCATTCCCGTTTCCCCTGGGTGTTCATTCCCTTTCCCTGGCAGGTGCTCATTCCCGTTTCCCCTGGGTGTTCATTCCCTTTCCCTGGCAGGTGCTCATTCCCGTTTCCCCTGGGTGTTCATTCCCTTTCCCTGGCAGGTGCTCATTCCCGTTTCCCCTGGGTGTTCATTCCCTTTCCCTGGCAGGTGCTCATTCCCGTTTCCCCTGGGTGTTCATTCCCTTTCCCTGGCAGGTGCTCATTCCCGTTTCCCCCCCAGGTGCGGGCCCGGTGCCAGCACCTGCCCGTGAAGGAGGAGACCCTGCAGAGGGTGAGTCTCTACATCGACACCGTCATCGGCTCGCTGCCCGAGGACCTGCAGACCGTGCTGCACCACCCCTGAGCCCGGGGGGCTCCCGGAGACCCTGCCCGGCCTGTCCCAGCCCGCTCCCCGCGCCGGGGCAGCGATCCCGCCCCGATCCGCTGGGATCCGCCGGGAGCGCGGGGCGGAGAGCCGGGGCTGGCCCTGCGGAATTGTCCCCTGGGTGTCACCGCCGGCGCAGGAGGGACCCCAGGGCTCCGGGCGACACTTCCATCCTTTGTCCGTGCTTGGATCCCGTCCAGCCCGGGAGAGGCAGGAGCAGCCCTGCCCAGGGCGGGCTGTGCTCAGGACAGCTGCCGGGGACGGGGACCAGGAGGAGGTGACCGTGTCGTCCCTGTCCCTGCGCAGCCGGTGGGAGCAGGAGGAGGACTTGCTGGACATGGAACGCTGCTGTGTTTCTCCAGGGCAGAGCAGGAGGAGGGGCTGCAGCACCCGCAGGGATCAGAGCTCCTGGGAGCCGGCCCCAAATCCCATTTATTCCGCTTGAAAACCCAGCCTGAGCTCCAGGGACGCAGCGGGGCCGCGGCTCTCTGCCCCAGGCCCTGGGAGAGCTCCTGCCAGCCCCTCCCCAATAAAACCTGGAGAAGCTGATGCCCGCAGCCCGTGCCCGGCTGGAATGCCCAGGAATGGGCCCTGCTGCTCTGCCCCTGCCTCCAGAGGCAGCCCCTGTGCCTGGGATCCCCTTCCTGCCTCGGGAATGGATTTGCTGGCACCGCTGGTGCTCCAAAACTGCATTGCGCCACCAGGGGCTCCATCCGGGGATGGAATTTCAGCCTAAAAAAAAAACAGGGTTTGGGAGGGATGTGGCAGCCTGGAGGGGTCAAAGCCAGCACCTCCGCACGTGGTAGGATTGTTGGATTGTCCCTGCCCTGAGCTGGGGCGGCTCCCAGTGCTCCCGGCGAGGCTGCGCCGTTTCCATCGGTCCCTGCCCGTTCTCGGGGCTGGGGAGGGCTTGGGGGGCTCACAGGGGGCTGGACTCCTCCCGAATTTCCCCTCTGGAGCCAGGCAGGAGCAGCAGGAGGCTGCTGGGTGTCTCAGTGCCCCTGGCCCTGCCGGAGTAAGGAATTCTGAGCGATCTCCTTCAGGATGGTGTAAACCCTGCACATGTCCCCAAACCCTCCTGTGAAGCAGGAAATCTTGGTTTCCAAACAATCCCGGAGCCAAAGTGGGTGCTGCCTTGGAGGCTGGGAGGTTTATTGGTTTGGGACTGGCTGTCCCTGCTCTTGGGCACTCGTGGCCATCCCCGTGTTCCGGAGGGTCCCCAGTGCCCAGCCTGGCCCCTGGAGGTGGCTCCGTGTCCCTCTGCCCTTCCCAAGGCTCGGGATCGCGGAGGTGTTTGGGCTGGAAAAACCTCGGAGCCCATCGAGCCCAACCATCCCCAGCAGTGCCAAGGCCACCGCTGACCCTGTCCCCAAGTGCCACCTCCGCAGGGCTCTGGAATCCCCCGGCTGTGGGGACTGCACCATCGCCCGTGGCTGTTCCTCAGCGGCCCAAGCTCCTCCTTCGGGAATTCCTCCTCGGGGATGTATTTGTGGCTTTGCATTCCTGCCAAGGAGGCCAGACCCCATCTCCTGCAACCCCAATATCCCAAAATCCTGGGATGGTTTGGGTGGGAAGGGACCCCAGAGCCCCCCAGGGCCACCCCTGCCATGGCAGGGACACCTCCCACTGTCCCCGGCTGCTCCAGCCCCAGTGTCCAGCCCGGCCTTGGCCATTCCAGGGATCCAGGGGCAGCCACAGCTGCTTTTCCAGCCTCTGTGGTTCCAGGATTCCGTGTTCCATCCCTGTGGATCCGCACGGAGCAGGGGCTGGAAGCTGGGGGGTCTCCAGCAGGGAGGGGCTGCAGGTGTGTGACCCACCTGGGCCCTCCCCAAACCCCTGCAGGCACGAGGGGCCACAACCGGGACATCCTGCTGGGACAGTGGGAGGTGTCCCTGCCATGGCAGGGGTGGCCCTGGGGGGCTCTGGGGTCCCTTCCCACACAAACCATCCCAGGATTCCATGAGCTGCTGGGAACGTGCAAATCCCGCCAGGAATGGGATGGGATGGGATGGGATGGGATGGGATGGGATGGGATGGGATGGGATGGGATGGGATGGGATGGGATGGGATGGGATGGGGTGGGATGGGATCTCAGGAAACAGCCCCCAGGGAGTCATCGTAGAAAGCCTTGAGCCCCTCGGGGCTGGGCAGGGCAGGGCTCCGGGCCAGCACCTCCCTGCGGAAGTTCTCCCTCATCCAGCCGTAGACCAGACTGTGCAGGAAACCCTGCAGGGACACGCTCAGGGCCTGGGGGACACGGGGACAGAGGCTCAGCAGGGTGGCACAGGACACGGGGGGACTTTCCTCCTGGTGTGGCCGATTAAAGCGCATCCAGCCCCCCGGGAAGAGCCAAAGGGGTGAAATCCCAACCCAAATCCCAGCGGGAAGAGCCAGGCTGGGCCCAGGGCAGGCCCGTGCCCGGGGTATCCCCAAGGGCTGTCACAGCTCCCACGTGGGATGGGGACAAACGTCCGCCTGGGAGCGCTGGAGAAGGGGCTTCACTCACTGTGGACACGTAGAGGACAAAGAGCGAGGCAGGGCTGATGCTGCTGAAGGAGAGGATGGTGAGGAGGAAGGCTGTGGGTGGGACACAGAAGGACATTCCTTGGTGGGACACCCCAATGTGACCCTGCAGGAATGGGGGGAGCTGGGGACAGCCCAGATGTGACCCTGCAGGAATGGGGGGCTCTGGGACACCCCAGATGTGACCCTGCAGGAATGGGGGAGCTGGGGACACCCCAATGTGACCCTGCAGGAATGGGGGACCTGGGGACACCCCAATGTGACCCTGCAGGAATGGGGGAGCTGGGGACACCCCAATGTGACCCTGCAGGAATGGGGGGGGGCTGGGGACACCCCAGATGTGACCCTGCAGGAATGGGGGGAGCTGGGGACACCCCAGATGTGACCCTGCAGGAATGGGGAGCTCTGGGGACACCCCAATGTGACCCTGCAGGAATGGGGGGAGCTGGGGACACCCCAATGTGACCCTGCAGGAATGGGGGGCTCTGGGGACACCCCAATGTGACCCTGCAGGAATGGGGGGCTCTGGGGACACCCCAATGTGACCCTGCAGGAATGGGGGAGCTGGGGACACCCCAATGTGACCCTGCAGGAATGGGGGAGCTGGGGACACCCCAATGTGACCCTGCAGGAATGGGGAGCTCTGGGGACACCCCAATGTGACCCTGCAGGAATGGGGGGAGCTGGGGACACCCCAATGTGACCCTGCAGGAATGGGGGGAGCTGGGGACACCCCAGATGTGACCCTGCAGGAATGGGGGAGCTGGGGACACCCCAATGTGACCCTGCAGGAATGGGGAGCTCTGGGGACACCCCAATGTGACCCTGCAGGAATGGGGGGGGCTGGGGACACCCCAATGTGACCCTGCAGGAATGGCGGGGGCTGGGGACACCCCAATGTGACCCTGCAGGAATGGGGGGCTCTGGGACACCCCCCGGCCTTGCCTGGCGCCCAGCAGAGCAGGAAGACCAGCTGGAAGCTCAGCGAGGCTTTGCTGGCGCTGCGGCCGCTGCCGGCCCCGAGTCCGCCGTCCGCGCCCGGGCTCAGCAGCGGCAGCGCCGCGTTCCCCCGGCAGCGGAGCCGCACCCGCCGGTACAGGAGCTGCGGGGCGGCCGGGGCTCAGCGGGGCGCTGGGGACCCCCCAGACCCCCCCGCCGAGCCGGGGCCTCACCGAGCAGCAGCCGAGCACCAGCAGCAGGGACAGCAGGAAGATGATTTTCTCCTCCAGCCCCGCGTTCTTCGCCCCGCCGGACTGGGAGGCAACGGGAGATGAGCGGGGCCGGGCCGGCGACCCCCGGAGCATCCCCCCCCGGGCCCGCAGGGAGGGACAGCGCCCACCTGGGAGCAGATGTCGTGGCCGGGGTGGATCAGGAGGAGGCAGCTGCAAGGACAGGGCGGTGCTGGCGGTCCCAAAGCGACGACCGGTGCCCCGGGGCCGCGGCGATGCCCCGGGCGGGGGCGGACGGGCCCTACCTGGAGCAGTAAAGGCTGAAGGTGGCGTTGGGGCTGTCCCAGGGCACCAGGGGCGCGATGTCGGTGGCCGAGGAGCCGCGGGCGAGCAGCTGCGCCAGGAGCGTCAGCGCCGGCACCAGCCTGGGGAAGGGAGGGATGGAGGGATGGAGGGATGGAGGGATGGAGGGATGGAGGTGAGAGCCCCGGGACATCCCGGCACGGCCCGGGCGCTCCCAGCGGGGCCGGCACCGGCACCTACCAGGCCAGGACGTAGGGAATTCCATGCCAGGCTATCTCCAGGCAGCGGCTCCGCTCCTGTAGAGAACCGCCGTGAGCCGGGGCCGCCCCGCTCCTCCAGGACCGGGGGAAGCCCGAACTCCCGGCAAAAGGGGCTGCCCTGGACCGCCCCGCTGCTCCCCCGCCCTGCCAGGGCCCCGCGTGGCCAGGACGGTTCCCGGCCGTGCCTGGGCGAGGCTCGGACCTGCAGCGCTGCCGGGGGCCGGGCTCGCCCCCCGAGCACGGTGCGGTGCGACTCGTACGCGTAAACAACGACCATGAGGAACGAGACGGCGTAGGAGGTCTGGGAGAGAGAGGGACAGCGACAGGGGACCCTGCTGTGTCCAGCGCCACCAGGGCACCTTCCACCGTCCCTCTGCCCTCCGACAGCCCCATCTCCCCGTCCGTTCTCTCCCCGTGCTCCACACCCCGACCCCCGCAGACCTCCCCCGGTGCCCACCCCGAGGAGGGGACCCCAGGACAGTGTCCCCAGGACGCTCCAGCCGCGGACGGGTCCCAGCTGCCCCCAGCAGTGTCGCCTTACCGTGGTCAGCATCCGCCCGTAGGGACAGGCGGCGTAGGCGGGCACGGAGAGCGGGGCCGGCAGCAGCGGGATACTTCCCGTGCCCAGCAGCGCGGCGGCGCCCAGGAAATCCGCCAGGGCCAGGAGGAACAGCGGCCGCAGCTGGGGACAGGGTTAGGGTCGGGCAGCAGCCCCCGGCAGCTCCCGCGGCCCTTCCCCGGCTGGGCCCGGGGCGAGTGCCGGGTGTCGGGCATCCTGCACCTCCTGCCCCCCGCCCGGAGCTTTGAACTGGTGTTGGCCCGGCTTTGAGTCGGGCTTAGCTGGGGCCAGACCCAGCCCCGTGTCCCTGGGAGCCGGTGACAGGCACCTGGATGTGGCAGCAGTGACACCGCTACCAGCTGGTGACACTCACCTGGATGTGGCAGCATTGCCCGGAGCCGGTGACACTCACCTGGATGTGGCAGCAGTGACACTGCCACCAGCTGGTGACACTCACCTGGATGTGGCAGCATTGCCAGGAGCTGGTGACACTCACCTGGATGAGGCAGCAGTGACACTGCCACCAGCTGGTGACACTCACCTGGATGTGGCAGCATTGTCCGGAGCCGGTGACACTCACCTGGATGTGGCAGCAGTGACACTGCCACCAGCTGGTGACACTCACCTGGATGTGGCAGCATTGCCCGGAGCCGGTGACACTCACCTGGATGTGGCAGCAGTGACACTGCCACCAGCTGGTGACACTCACCTGGATGTGGCAGCATTGCCAGGAGCTGGTGACACTCACCTGGATGAGGCAGCAGTGACACTGCCACCAGCTGGTGACACTCACCTGGATGTGGCAGCATTGCCAGGAGCCGGTGACACTCACCTGGATGTGGCAGCATTGCCAGGAGCCGGTGACACTCACCTGGATGTGGCAGCAGCGCCTCTGCCGGGAGGTGACAGCCAGGACGGATCCGCTGCCCAGGAGGCTGGAGGGGACGGGGCGGGTGATGAAAGTCCCGGCAGAGCCGCTGCCACCCCCAGGTGCCACCCCCAGGTGCCACCCCCAGGGGACGGGGGACAGGGACAGGGGACGGGACCCACCTGAGCAGCGCGGCCGGGAGGGTGACGCCCGTCAGCACCAGGACCTGCGGGAGGCACGGGGGGAGCGCGGGCTCGGCCGGCCGGCAGCGGGGCCGCCCCGAGCCCCCCACGGGGGTGGGATGCGGGGCCCTGGGCACGGCCGGACCCTCCCTCGGCCCTCCGTGCCCGGAGCCGCGCCCGGGAGCCGCGGCCGTTTCCCGTCGCCCGTGGGGGAACGGCGGGGCCGGAGCCTGGGAACAGCCGCTCCGGGCCCAGCGAAAGCCCTGCCCGGCTGTCACCCTCCCTGGCTGGTGGCCGTGGCCACCTCGGGCCGGTCCCCAAAGCCCCAAAGCCCGCGCGGGGGGCCGCTCCCTCGGGCAGGATTTGCTGGAAGGGGAAGGCAGCGCTCAGCTGAGCCTCTCCCGGCGCTCAGAGCGTCCCGCACGCCTTTACCTGGGTGTCCGACAGCGCCGGGGGCTGTTCCTGGGCTCTGGCCATGGCCGGAGCCCGCAGCGCTCCCGGCGCAGCCCGGGATGGACGGATGGATGGGATGGATGGGATGGAAGCAGCTCCCGCCGCCGCGGCTGCCCAGGCTCGCTCCACGCCCAGCTGCGGGACCCGGGCACGGCGCAGCCGGAGGAACCTGCCCGGCCGGGGCGGCAGGAGCTCCCAGAGGAGCAGACAGCGCCGGGCCAGCCCCGGGAGCGGGGAGGGATCGGCCCCGGGCGCGGGAGAGCCCAAATGAGCGCTCGGATGCCCCCGGGCACAGTGAGGAATGAGGGAACGGCGCCGGGAGAGCAGCCGGGAGCTGCTGGAGAGTCCAGAGAGGCCCCGGAGCTGCTCCAGGGCTGGAGCCCCTCAGCTCCCAGGGATCCAGGCTGGGACAGCTGGGGGGGCTCACCCGGACAGGGAAATGCTCCAGGGAGAGCTTCCAGCACATTCCAGGGCCACAAGGGGCTCCAGGAGAGCTGCAGAGGGGCTGGGGACAAGGGACAGAGGGACAGGACACAGGGAATGGCTTCCCACTACCACAGGGCAGGGCTGGGTGGGACATTGGGACATTGGGAACTGCTGCCCGGGCTGGAATTGCCAGAGCAGCTGTGGCTGCCCCTGGATCCCTGGAATGGCCAAGGAAGGACTGGAGCAGCCTGGGACAGCGGGAGGTGTCCCTGCCATGGCAGGGGTGGCCCTGGGGGGCTCTGGGGTCTCTCCCCACCCAACCCATCCCAGGATTCTCAGTGCCAGACTCCTCTGCATCCATTCAGCTGCCACACCACGACTGCAGGCGTAGGGATGAGCCATCCCCGTTCTCACACTCCCAGGAACCTCAGGAAATCGCAGGGTTTAGCAATTCTGTGATGGTTTTAACCCCAAGGATGTTCCAATATCCAGTAAAAACCCCCAAGCAATGCCCATCCCACCCCCCAGGAGCCACCAGAGTCCCCTCCATCAGGAATTTTATCTTTATTTCAGGGATTTTGGCTGAAGGCAGAGAGGGAAAAGGGAGGGAGGGAGCAGAGGGAGAGGGGCTAGAGGGGAGCAGAGGAAGGAATGGCACCGGGAGCTGCAGGAGGGTGACAGTGACACGGAGCTGGGCACTCCTGGAGATGCTTCCCTGCAGCAGCTTCCTCAGCTTCCACTGCCAGGAACACACGGAGGGCACTGGGATGGGTCTGGGTCCTCCCAGCTGGATCCTGCCTTGTCCCAGCTGGATCCTGCCTTGTCCCTCCTGGATCCTGCCTTGTCCCTCCTGGATCCTGACATGTCCCTGTCCCAGCTGGATCCTGCCTTGTCCCTCCTGGATCCTGCTTTGTCCCTGTCCCAGCTGGATTCTGCCTTGTCCCTCCTGGATCCTACCTTGTCCCTCCTGGATCCTGCCTTATCCCTGTCCCCCCTGGATCCTGCCTTGTCCCTGTCCCAGCTGGATCCCACACTGATTCCCTGCTCCAAGCTGTGACCCCACCTTGTCCCCCTGCTCCCAGCTGGGTCCCCCCCATTCCCCCACCCAGCTGGCCCCACGCGGGTCCCCAGCACTCCTGGGATCCACTCCAGGTCACTCCGTCCTGCGGGACAGAGGGAGAACAGGGATCCATCCCCTCAGCCTGAGCAGCAGTAGGAGGCCCCACCTCCCCCTGGAGTTGTGGGAACAGCTCCAGGAAAAGAGCTGGAGCCATCCCTGCCATTCCAGAGGCGCCCCTCGATTCCACATTTCCAGACTGGGAGCAGGGACGGGGCTCTCCCCCGGCTGAGGGGGAGATCCTCCTTTGATCCTTAAGGAGCGTATCAAACATTCCTGGGACAAACTCTCCCACTCCCACCCAGTTCCCCCCACCAGGGCAGCACCTGGATCCCGCTATTCCCAGTGGGAACATCCCTGCCTGGAGCCTCAGGAAGGGCTCAGCTCTGGCCCCCTCCCAGCAGCGACAGGCTCTGCCCGGGGCACCTTTTTCCTGAGGATTTTTTTGGAGGAGAATTTGGCACCAAGGGCTGCACTGGTCAAAGTGGAATCCAGGGAATTTGGCTGCTCACAGGACCAGGACAGGCAAGGAGGGAAGTTGCAGGTCCCTGTTCTTGTCCCTGGCAATGCCAGGGGTGGCTGCAGCATTCCAGACTCCCTGTCCCTGGGGACTGGCAGCGCCAGGGCTGCTGTGGCAGGAGGGATGTGTATCCCAGGATCCCTGTCCCAGGATCCTTCCCAAGGCTCTCTGGGCACTGCAGCACCAGGAGCTGCTCCCAAACCTGCTCTTGACTCGGCTCCAGCACCCCCTGGGGTGTTAATCCAGACCTGTCCCTGTCCCTGGGCCTGGCTTTAGCAGCCAGGATCGGATTCCAAACACGGGGCAGGAAAACAACGCCCGGAGAGGATTTGCCTGTGTGGAGGAGGAGGCTCTGGAGCATCCAGGGGAACCAAATCCCTGGTTCCCAGCTCCGCCAGCAGAACGTCCCAGGGCATTTCAGGATGTCCTGCCATTCTTCTTTCACCAAATCCCAAGAAATCAGGGAAGAACCTCAAGGTTCCTGAGCCCTGGCCAGGCTGTCACTGTCACCAGGGTCACTGCCCGGAGCTGTCACCTCCTGTCCCCCCAGCAGGTGCAGCCCCTTCCTTCCCAAATCAGCACCACAGAGCAGCCAAACTTCCCTGGAGCCCTCGAAAACCAGGAGCAGGGCACTCATTCCAGCCTTTCCTCAGCCTCCAGCTCCCAGCTAGGGTCAGGCAGCTCAGATTCCCACCCGGCAGTGCCTCGGGATGGGAATCATCCACAGGGAGATCCTTTCTCCTTCCTGGAATCCCTGATAACCCAGAGAGGATCTCTGGGAAGGAAGGAGAGCCTGAGCCCCTGGATGAGCCTGGAGTTGCACCCACGGGTTAAATCTGGCTCCAGCAAAGAACCTCAGGGGGAAATGGCCAAGGTTCCTGCACTGAGCCCCATCTTCCTGAGCTTTCCACGGCCTGGTGCTGCTTTAGCTCCACCTAAAGTGCTTCCCACCTTCCCTTTCAACTCCTGAGTCACCAGCCCGGCTGGAGCTCAAAGATCCAAGTGAATTCCATCAGATCCCACACCTGACGGGTAGGCATTGCTTTTAAATCACCTTTAAAGAAAGCTCAGCACCTTCAACTCCTCAACTCGGCTTTCAGATCAAGTCCCAACTCGGAGCAAATTCCCACCGCAGAGGCTTCGGGGCTGGAAAAGTTGGCAGCATCCCACTGCAAATTAGTGCTAAAAACACCAAGCGGAGCCCGAATCCTGGAGAGAGCTCCGGGCATGGCTGGGACGAGGTTTTGGCGAGCTGTTACGGGAAAAAAAAAAAGGGGGATAACCCCCCAGGCCTCATCTCTTCCCGTGGAGCCACCAGGAGCCGTGGGCCGAGCTCTTGGCGATGCTGAGCTTCTCCTCGGGGCTGAAGTGCAGGATGGCCAGGATGGCCGTGAGCGTCTGCTGCCGGCCCCGCGCGTCGGGCAGCGTCAGGAACCGGTACACCACGTTCTTCAGGTACTCCAGGTTGGCGCCTTCCCTGCTCTTGTCCCGGCAGCTCTTCTGGATCTCCCCCCTCAGGGCTGCCACCTCCTCGCGGTGCTTGTCCTCCTCGGCCAGGGCCCTGCCCTGCAGCTGGTGCAGCTGCACCTCCAGCTGGCGCTTGCGCTTCCGCAGCGCCGCGATCTCCACCTCCTTGCGCGCCAGCTGCTCCGCGTACAGGAAGAAGGTGGGCTCGGAGCCCGAGCACAGCTGCAGCTCCTGCGGGAGGATCTCCGAGGAGTCCTGGCCGGGGGGGTCCCCGGGGGCTCCTCCGTCCCTGGAGCTCTTGGGGCCGTGGGGCAGCGTGAGGGCGCGGAGCTGCTCCAGCTCGCGGTCCTTCTCGGCCAGCACGGCCAGCGCGCGGTCGCGCTGCTTGTGCATCTCCTCCTCCAGGCGCAGCGCGCGCTCCCGGAACTCCAGCTGGCAGCGCTCCAGCTCCTGCCGGTGCAGCTGCTGCAGCTGGGACAGCTCCTGCTTCTTGGCCTCCAGCTCCTGCCGGCGCTGCTTCTCCGTGTCGTCGGCGGCCAGCTGCAGCAGCACGTGCTTGTCCCGGAGCTCCGCCAGCTGCTCCCGTGCCTCCTCCAGCTCCTTGGCCAGCCCCACGTCCTTGGTGGCCTTGCTCTTGAGCACCTGCTGCGCCCTCACCTTGTAGCGCTCGAACTCCTCCTTGAGCTGCCTCAGCTCCTGCTGGCAGTGCCCGCCCGGGGCCTTGTCCCCGTCCCCGGTGCCCGGCGGCAGCTCCGGCTCCTGCGGCTCCTCCGGGTCCTTCCCGGCCGCCACCTGCAGCAGCTTCCGCAGCTTCTCCATCTTCTCCTTGAGCACGGTGACGTCCAGCGTGGCCTCCTCCACGGCCACCTCGCCCAGCGAGCGGCTGGAGGCGGCGATGGCCAAGGTCTTGTTCTCCAGGTCCAGCTGCACGATGCGGTCCTTGAGCCTCTGGATGGTGCCCTGGTCCCTCTGCTTGGCCTTCTCGTAGGTGCCCAGCAGCTCGGACACCTGGGACACCTGAGCCTCCAGCTCGGCCACGCGCTGCTCCTCCCGCTGCGAGCGCTGCCGGAGCTGCTCCTCGGCCTGAGCTGTCTGTGTGGGGACACAGAGGGCTTAGGGCAGCTTGGGGACACACCTGGGGTCACACCTGGGGTCACAGGCCTTCCCCACCCCGGGAATCCTGCCCGACACACCTCCCCGTCCTGGCTTTTTGGGGATTTGTGTGTTTGGAATCCTGGAATGGGCTGGGTGGGAAGGGACCCCAGAGTCCCCCAGGGCCAGCCCTGCCATGGCAGGGACACCTCCCACTGTCCCCGGCTGCTCCAGCCCCAGTGTCCAGCCTGGCCTTGGCCACTGCCAGGGATCCAGGGGCAGCCACGGCTGCTCTAGGCACCCTGTGCCATTTATTTCAAACCTCCTGGAATCTGAGGTCCAGCTCCAGCCCCACTCCCTGGACACATCCCACAGGGAGCTGTCCCCCAGGACTGTCATCCCATCAATCCAAGCCAAGACGCTTCGGATTCTGAGAGACCGGGAGAGGACATTTGGCTCCTCTAGCCCCAAACCCCAAACGCTGGACACCCCCCCCTCATTTCCAGCCAGGAATCACCTTCTTCATCTCCTGCACCAGCTGTAGCTGGAAGTGGTTCTTGAGGCCGGCCATCTCCTCCTGCAGCTCCTGGATCCGGGGGTCCGGCTTCCCGCTCTCATCCCTCACGGCCTGCAGCTCCCTGCGCAGCTCCTCCAGCTCCTGGCCCAGCAGCCGGGCGTGCTGCTCGTGGCCCTGGGCAGCACCGGCGCTGCCGGCCAGCTCCTCCCGGGACTCCTGCAGCTCCCTCTCGGCGCGGCCCCGCGCCTCCCGCTCGGCGCGCAGCAGCTCCTGCAGCTCCCGCAGCATCAGCCCGTGGTCGCCCTGCTCGCGCTGCCGCTCCTGCTGCTGCTGGGCCAGGCGGGCGCGGGTCTGGGCCAGCTGCTCCTGCAGGCGCCGCAGCTCCTCCTCCCGCCCCGCCGCCTCCTCCAGCCCCTGCTTCATCTGCCGCCGCTCCGCCTGGTACGAGGCCTCCATGCGTGACTTCTCCCGCGTCACTGTGGCCAGCGCGGCCGTCAGCGTGGCCAGCTGCGCCTTCAGCTGCGCCAGCCGCCGCTCCGCGTCGCCTCCGGCGCACGGCTCCCCGTTCTCGGGGCTGCTGGGATCCTCTGCCCTCTGCGGAGGGGGAGCTTTGTCCTCCTCGTCCCCCTTGGTGACGCCGGCCGCGGCGTCCGCCGCGCTGTCCTCGCTGTGCTCCGAGCTCCGGTCATCCGGGCAGTCGCCGGCGGCTGCGGGCGGCGGCACGGCCAGGTCCCCCTCGTGGGACACGGAGAGCGCCTTCAGGCTGGCTTCCAGCGCCTCCTTCTCCTTCAGGAGGCTCTTGTAGGCGTGGACCACGTCCTTGAGCCGCGCCTGGAAGCGCAGCAGCTGCTGCTTCTGCGTCTCGATGGTCTCCAGCAGCTCCTTCCTGCTGGGGCCGCCCCCGAAGTTCATGCCGAACTTCTCCATGGCGGGGGAGTCTGGGGGAACGTCAGGGAGAGGAGAAAAGGAACCTTTGGGACGGGCAGGAGCGTCGTCCTGGGATCAGCAGGACGCCAAGTGGGCAGCAGACATCACATGCATCAGCCTGACCACCCCCTGCTCAGGGCCACCATCCTGAGCCCCCCAGACCCACAGCCTGAGCCCCCCCGGACCCACAGCCTGAGCCCCCCCGGACCCACAGCCTGAGCCCCCCAGGACCCACAGCCTGAGCCCCCCCGGACCCACAGCCTGAGCCCCCCCGGACCCACAGCCTGAGCCCCCCAGCACCCACAGTCTGAGCCCCCCCGGACCCACAGCCTGAGCCCCCCCGGACCCACAGCCTGAGCCCCCCCGGACCCACAGCCTGAGCCCCCCCCGGACCCACAGCCTGAGCCCCCCCGGACCCACAGCCTGAGCCCCCCCGGACCCACAGCCTGAGCCCCTCAGACCCACAGCCTGAGCCCCCCAGGACCCACAGCCTGAACCCCCCAGGACCCACAGCCTGAGCCCCCCCAGACCCACAGCCTGAGCCCCTCAGAGCCACAGCCTGAGCCCCCCCGGACCCACAGCCTGAGCCCCCCCGGACCCACAGCCTGAGCCCCTCAGACCCACAGCCTGAACCCCCCAGCACCCACAGCCTGAGCCCCCCCGGACCCACAGCCTGAGCCCCCCAGCACCCACAGCCTGAGCCCCCCAGGACCCACAGCCTGAGCCCCCCAGCACCCACAGCCTGAGCCCCCCCGGACCCACAGCCTGAGCCCCCCAGCACCCACAGCCTGAGCCCCCCAGCACCCACAGCCTGAGCCCCCCCGGACCCACAGCCTGAGCCCCTCAGAGCCACAGCCTGAGCCCCCCCGGACCCACAGCCTGAGCCCCTCAGAGCCACAGCCTGAGCCCCCCCGGACCCACAGCCTGAGCCCCCCAGCACCCACAGCCTGAGCCCCCCCGGACCCACAGCCTGAGCCCCTCAGAGCCACAGCCTGAGCCCCCCAGGACCCACAGCCTGAGCCCCCCAGGACCCACAGCCTGAGCCCCCCCGGACCCACAGCCTGAGCCCCTCAGAGCCACAGCCTGAGCCCCCCCGGACCCACAGCCTGAGCCCCTCAGAGCCACAGCCTGAGCCCCCCAGGACCCACAGCCTGAGCCCCCCCAGGACCCACAGCCTGAGCCCCCCCGGACCCACAGCCTGAGCCCCCCCGGACCCACAGCCTGAGCCCCTCAGACCCACAGCCTGAGCCCCCCCGGACCCACAGCCTGAGCCCCCCCGGACCCACAGCCTGAGCCCCCCCAGGACCCACAGCCTGAGCCCCCCCAGGACCCACAGCCTGAGCCCCCCCGGACCCACAGCCTGAGCCCCCCCGGACCCACAGCCTGAGCCCCCCGGACCCACAGCCTGAGCCCCCCCAGCACCCACAGCCTGAGCCCCCCAGCACCCACAGCCTGAGCCCCCCCGGACCCACAGCCTGAGCCCCCCCGGACCCACAGCCTGAGCCCCCCAGGACCCTCAGCCTGAGCCCCCCAGGACCCTCAGCCTGAACCCCCCAGGACCCACAGCCTGAGCCCCCCAGCACCCACAGCCTGAGCCCCCCCAGGACCCTCAGCCTGAGCCCCCCCAGGACCCACAGCCTGAGCCCCCCAGCACCCACAGCCTGAGCCCCCCAGCACCCACAGCCTGAGCCCCCCCAGGACCCTCAGCCTGAGCCCCCCCGGACCCACAGCCCGAGACCCCCAGGACCCACAGCCTGACCTGCCCAGCGCTCCCATACTGACCCCCAGAGACCCCCATCCTGAACCCCCAAAACTCCCATCCTGACCCTCCCAGGAACCCCATCCTGAACCCCACGAGGACATGACCCTGACCCCCCAGGACACCACTCCGAACACCCCTCCAGGACCCCCTTCCTGACCCCTCTCGGGACCCCCCCGCTGACCCCCCGGACACCACTCTAACCCCCCAGACACCTCCCGGACCCCCCACGGCCCCCCGCTGTCACCTCCCCAGGACCACCCTGACCCCTCGGGACCCCCAGACAGCACCCTGACCCCCAGGGCCATCGTGACCCCCCGGACACCACCCGGGCCCCCCATCGTCACCCCCTCAGGACCACCCTGACTCCCACCGTGATCCCTCCGGGCGCCTCGGGCCCCGCAATCCCCACCTCCCGAGCCCCGCAACCCTCCCCTCCCGGTCCCCGCAACCCTCCCCTCCCGGGCCCGCAATCCCCACCTCCCGGGCCCCTCGATCCCCCCCAACCTCGGGCCGGTTCCGCCGCGCCGCCACTTCCGCCGGAATCGGCCGGTGTGGGCGGGGCAAAGGGACGCGTCACGGGTGAGGTACCACGTTCCAAATTAGGCAACCGGTGGGCGGGGCTACGAGGCGGGGGCGGGCCCGTGCGCCCGCGCTGCTCCGCGTTGGGGGCGTGGTTTTGCTCCGTGGGGGGCGGGGCCTCAGCGCGGGACACGCTCGCGGCGCGGGCGTGGCCCGGTGCTCTGGGGGCGTGGCCCGCGCGCGAAGGGATTGCCGTGTCCAATGAGGCGTGGCTATCGACGTGGGCGTGGTCCAGGGGCGGGGCGGGGGTTTCGGTCCGGCTCGGTATGGCGGTGACAACTCGGCGGTCCTCTGTACCTCAGCGTGTCCCCTCGAGTGCCCCCGTGTCCCTTCGTGTCGCCCCGTTTCCCCCGTGTCCCCCATGTCCCCCCGTGTCCCCTCGTGTCCCCCCCATGTCCCCCCGTGTCCCCTCGTGTCCCCCCGTGTCCTCCCCGTCGTCTCGTGTCCTCCCGTTTCTCTCCCATCCCCTCGTGCACCCCCCCGACCCCATGTCCCCCGTGTCCCCTCGTGTGCCCTCGTGTCCCCCATGTCCCCTCATGTCGCCCCGTGTCCCCCCGAGGGGGATCCCGATGCCAGCGGGGATCGTTCGCTCCAGGTGGCGGGTGGGGCAGAGCCCCGGGGCAGGGAGGTGACACCGAGCGGTGTCGCGCCCCCTCCCGCGCTGTCCCCACGGCGGTCGCTGTCGCAACCCCTGCAGCCCCTCTCCAAGGGGGTGTCCCCTCTGGGAAGGGCCTGGAGGAGCCTCCCGGTGTTCCAAACCCTCCGGATAACGGTGGGGATCAGCTGGAGAGCCCTCGGGTCTGTCCGAGCCACCTACGCCAGTGCCACCACAGCCGCGCCCTGTCCCCGCTGTCCCCTGCGGGAGGGACCCGGGGCTGCTCCCCGTGTGGCCGGAATCTCCCGAAAGCGCCGGGATGAATAAAACTCCAACGGCGAATCCAGCACTGCTCTGTCCTTGGCCAGGGGATGTGCCCAACAAAATTCCTGCCTCCACAGAGACCCCGGGACACAATTTGTCACCTGCTTGTACATTCTGAGCCAAGAAAGAAACGAAAGTTCGTTGGTTCTGAATGAGATTGAAATCTCTTTCATTGATTAGCATCTGTGTTCTAGCGGTTATTGGATTCTTCCTTGGGCAGGGACACCTCCCACTGTCCCGGCTGCTCCAGCCCCAGTGTCCAGCCTGGCCTTGGCCACTGCCAGGGATCCAGGGGCAGCCACAGCTGCTCTGGCAATTCCAGCCCGGGCAGCAATTCCCAATGTCCCAATGTCCCACCCAGCCCTGCCCTGTGGCAGTGGGAAGCCGTTCCCTGTGTCCTGTCCCTCTGTCCCTTGTCCCCAGCCCCTCTGCAGCTCTCCTGGAGCCCCTTGTGGCCCTGGAATGTGCTGGAAGCTCTCCCTGGAGCCTTTCCCTGTCCGGGTGAGCCCCCCCAGCTGTCCCAGCCTGGATCCCTGGGAGCTGAGGGGCTCCAGCCCTGGAGCAGCTCCGGGGCCTCTCTGGACTCTCCAGCAGCTCCAGGTGCTGCTGCCGTGTGCCCGGGGCTGGGGCAGCTCTGCAGGTGGGGCCTCACCTGGGCACAGGGGCAGGGTCCCCCTCCCCTGTGGGCTCAGCCCGGCACTGGGGGCTCCGGGCTGGGTCAGGTCCAGCTCTCACCCCCAGCACCCCCAAATCCCTCTCCCAGGGCTGCTCCAGGTGCTCACGCCCAGCCGGGTGCCAGGAGGGTCTCACCCCGTGTTGGTGCTCTGGGGTGCTGCCCCCCCCCGACCATTCCATGTCCCTGTGTCACCGAGCTGCCCCTCCCCGCCCATGGAACCCGCCCCTCTGTGACATCAGGCCGGGCTGGTGGCACCGCGGGCACCGCCAGGGCCGCGGGCACCAGAGGTGACACCTCTGCTCCGGCTGCGCCACCCGCGCTGGCACCGATGGCTTTGCTGCGGCTGCTGCTCCTGCTGGGCCTGGCCGGGCCCGCGGGCGGCACCTGGGACAGCTGCAGGTCGGTGTCCCCAGGGGGCTCGGGGACACTCGGGGCTGCCCTGGCACAGCCTGGGCACACAGGAGCCCCTCGGGGGTCCCCGTCCCTGCCGTCCCCGAGCAGGGCACTGACGGCTTTGTGCTTCCAGGGGCACCTGCGGGCTCTGGCCCTTGGCTTCTGGCCGCAGCTCTGCTGCTGGCGCCTCCCGTGTCGTGGGTGGCACCGGTGTCCAGGCAGGGGCCTGGCCTGGCATTGTCAGCATCCAGGCCACCTGGCAGAATGGCACGTGGCACATGTGTGCAGGTGTCCTCCTCAGCTCCCGGTGGGTCCTCACGGTCGCACACTGCTTCGCCAGGGCCGGGTAAGACACAGCAGGGACAGAGACGGGCAGGCGCCCAGGTCACAGCACCACGAGCCACTTCCCTCTCCGCCTTGGGAAGCAGAAGGCCGGGAGAGGTTGGAGCCCGTGGCTCCGCTCCTGTCACCCCTCTCTCCACCAGGCGCCTCCTCAAGGGCATGTCCGCGTGGGAGGTGGTGATGGGGGCCGCAGATCTGAGCCAGCCGGGCCCCGAGGCCGCGGTGAGACACATCCAGAGGCTCCTGGTGCACCAGCACTACGTGCCCGCCACGGCGAGGAACGACATCGCCCTGCTGGAGCTGGACCAGCCCGTGGAGTGCAGCGACTACATCCAGCTGGGCTGCGTGCCCGACGCCTCGCTCAGGGTCTCGGAGCTGAAATCCTGCTACATCGCCGGCTGGAACTTTGCCAAAGGTGAGCTCCCCAACAGGACGTGCGCTCCGAGGGCGAGCTGCGCACCCCGGGGACGCGGAGCGGCCGCAGGCAGAGTCCGCCCGCGGGACGGCAGCGGGGCCGGGGCTCGGAGCAGCCCGGGCTGCGGGAAGGAGTCCCCGGCGAGACGGGGCGGGGAACGGGCTGAGCTGGGAGGTCCCTTCCCAGCCGAACGATTCCTGCTGGGCCTGGGAAGCCTCTGCAGAGATGGGCCCGGCTCCTCCTCCAGGCCAACAGCAGGGACACAGCGGGACAATATCGCTCCGTGGGCAAGGGGCAGAGCCGGGCCCGGGGAAGGGGAGGGGATGAGCACCGCGGCGATGGGGGCTCATTCCCACGGTTCTGGGATCAGGCATGGTGCTGCAGGAGGCCAAGGTCCAGCTCATGGACACGGAGCTCTGCAACAGCAGCCCGTGGTACGCGGGGTCCGTCCATGCTGACAACCTCTGTGCTGGCTACCCACACGGTGGCATCGACACCTGCCAGGTAGGAGCCCCCACACACAGCCCAGCCTGTCCCCTGTCCTCCCCTCCCTTCCCACCTGCAGGTCACTGCCCTGTGACCCCTTGTCCCCAAGGAAGGCCTGGTCCTGCCCATCCAGTGCCCCCAGCAGACTCAAAGTGTGGATGTGACCCCGGAACATCTGTCCTCTGCACATCTGGGACCCGTGTGCAGAGATGGGAGAGCTCCCAACCTGCTCCCAGCCGAGGGCCTGGAGGCTCCAGCCCCTGAGCAGAGCGTTCCTGAGCTGGGAATGCGGAGCTGGACCTGGGAGAGAGGAGCCGGAGCCGGGCTGGGAGAGAGGAGCCAGAGCCGGGCTGGGAAAGGGGAGCCGGAGCCGGGCTGGGAGAGAGGAGCCAGAGCCGGGCTGGGAAAGGGGAGCCAGAGCCGGGCTGGGAGAGAGGAGCCGGAGCCGGGCTGGGACAGAGGAGCCAGAGGTGGGCTGGGAGAGAGGAGCCGGAGCCGGACTGGGAGAGAGGAGCCAGAGCCGGGCTGGGAGAGAGGAGCCAGAGCCGGGCTGGGAGAGAGGAGCCAGAGGTGGGCTGGGAGAGAGGAGCCGGAGCCGGGCTGGGAAAGGGGAGCCGGAGCCGGGCTGGGAGAGAGGAGCCAGAGCCGGGCTGGGAGAGAGGAGCCAGAGCTGGACCTGGGAGAGAGGAGCCAGAGCTGGGCTGGGAGAGAGGAGCCAGAGCCGGGCTGGGAGAGAGGAGCCAGAGCCGGACTGGGAGAGGGGAGCCAGAGCTGGGCTGGGAGAGAGGAGCCAGAGCCGGGCTGGGAGAGAGGAGCCGGAGCCGGGCTGGGAGATGGGAGCCAGAGCCGGGCTGGGAGAGAGGAGCCGGAGCCGGGCTGGGAGAGAGGAGCCAGAGCCGGGCTGGGAGATGGGAGCCAGAGCCGGGCTGGGAGAGAGGAGCCGGAGCCGGGCTGGGAGAGAGGAGCCGGAGCCGGGCTGGGAGAGAGGAGCCGGAGCCGGGCTGGGAGAGAGGAGCCGGAGCCGGGCTGGGAGAGAGGAGCCGGAGCCGGGCTGGGAGAGAGGAGCCGGAGCCGGGCTGGGAGAGAGGAGCCGGAGCCGGGCTGGGAGATGGGAGCCAGAGCCGGGCTGGGAGAGAGGAGCCAGAGCCGGGCTGGGAGATGGGAGCCAGAGCCAGGCTGGGAGATGGGAGCCAGAGCCGGGCTGGGAGAGAGGAGCCAGAGCCGGGCTGGGAGAGAGGAGCCAGAGCCGGGCTGGGAGAGAGGAGCCAGAGCCGGGTTGGGAGAGAGGAGCCGGAGCTGGGCTGGGAGAGAGGAGCCAGAGCCGGGCTGGGAGAGAGGAGCCAGAGCCGGGCTGGGAGAGGGGAGCCAGAGCCGGGCTGGGAGAGAGGAGCCAGAGCCGGGCTGGGAGAGAGGAGCCAGAGCTGGGCTTGGAGAGAGGAGCCAGCCCTGGGGTTGGCAGCAGCCCCCCACATTCCCTGAGCCCTCTCTCCTGGCACAGGGGGACAGCGGGGGTCCCCTCGTCTGCAAGGACAATGGAGCCGACTACTACTGGCTGGTGGGAATGAACAGCTGGGGAAGAGGCTGTGACAGAGCCAGGCACCCCGGGATCTACACCTCCACTCAGCACTTCTACAACTGGATCCTGCTCCAGACGGGCCTGAGCCCAGCAGACATAACCGGCCAAGCACCGAAGCCAAACTGCGCCCCGACTCCTAAGGCAGAGGTCACCGTGACTTCTGCGGGGACCCCGAGGCCAGAGCTGGTAACAAAGCCGGTAACAAAGCCAACACCAGTGCCAGAGCCGACCCGCAAGCCAACGCCTTTGCCGGAGCCGGTAACAGAGCCGACGTCAGCGCCCATACCAGTGCCAGAACCGACGGCAGAGCTGGTGCCAGAGCCAGCACCAGTGCCAGTGCCAGAGTCAACAACAGTGCCAGAGCCGCCGACAGTGCCAACATCAGAGCCGACGACAGTGCCAGAGCCAACAACAGTGCCTGTGCCAGAGCCAACACCAATGCCCATGCCAGAGCCAGAGCCAACGCCAGTGCCAATACCAGAGCCGACGCCGATGCCCGAGCCGATGCCAGTGGCGGTGCCGGAGCCGACACCAGAGCCGGACATCCCCCCGGCTCCTGAGAAGGAGCCGACGGCAACTCCAAAACCAGAGCCGGAGCGATTTCTGCTCCTGTCGGTGCCGTACCGGAGCCTGGTGAAATTCTGTAACCTCCTCAGGGATTTCCTGCAGTTTCTGAGGGACCAGCTGGGCTGACCCGGAGGAGGAGCAGATCCAGCTCCAGCCGCCGTGGCCCCGGAGCGTTCCCCACCGGAATCGCGGCCCCAGCACCTGGGGCTGCTCCATCCCCGCCCGCTCCCACCCCGCGCCCACCCCACGCCGGAGCTGAGTTTGTTGTTGCAATAACGCTGTTGGTGCTCCCCAGGACTGCGGTGTCAGCGCGATTCCGCCGCCGGGCGGGGCGGGGCGGGGTGGGGTGGGGCAGGGCGGGACAGGGCGGGGCGGGGCAGGGCAGGGCAGGGTCGGGGGCCGGGAGCGAGAACGAGCGGGGCCGGCCCCGGGTCGGGAGGAGACGAGGGCCGAGTCCGGTGGGAGGAAAAAGCGCTTTAATAACGGGGCGGGGATGGGAACAGCTCGAGCCGGGAGTCCCCGGGCCCCGAGGGACGCGGAGGTGCCACCCTGAGCTGCTGCCGCCGCCACCCAGGGGTGTCCCCTGTGCCACCAGCTCCTCCCTCTGGGGCTGCCGGGACCCCCCATCCCCTTCCCCCGCGGCGCCCTCGGCCCGGGCGGCGCTGGAGCCGCGGCCCCGGCTCTGCTCCCACCGCGGGAGCGCGTTTGGGATCCCGGGATCCGGGACAGTCCCTGTGCTCCAGCGGGATGGCGGCTCCCAGGGGCTGTCCTGGCTCTGGAGAAGGTGCTGGATGGAGCGTGGGCACTCCCGAAACGGGTCGGGGTCCTGGATTCCGCCATCCACCAGCGACTGGAGATGGTTTGAGGACCTGCCGCGGGCTGGCCCGGCCGTGCTGGTCACCGAGGCCCGCCCCTCATGAACATCCTCAATTCCCGGCTCGGGCGGTGTCAGAGCCCCCCATCCTGCCAGGCCCGCTCAGGGCCGGGACAGCCCGGGCCGGGGGACGGGCGGGGGCAGCGGGGGCTCAGCGGGGCTCCGGGCCCCAGGCTGGCAGCGGGCTGAGCCCGGGGGGCAGCAGGGCGAAGCGGGGGCTCTCCAGGGGCTGCCAGGGCGCTGGAGCGGGGCTCCCGCCGGGAACCAGACCTGAGGGATGGACGCGGGGCTCAGGCACCGCCCCCGGCCCGCCGGGCCCTGGGAGGGGACACCCGGGGGACCCCCAGAAACTCGGGGGTCTCGCACCCCCCCGGCAGCTCCCGCCCTGCCCGTGCCGAAGGCCGCCCCTCGTACCGCAGCAAGCGTCGTCCCAGGCGCAGGGCCCGGAGGCGCAGAGGTGCAGCGGGGCCGGGGGGCGCGGGGGGGCGCGGAGGGGCTGCACCGAGCCCGCGGGGGGGTCCGGGAGGGGCTGCGGGGGGACCGGAGAGCGCCACGTCACAGGGCATCCCTGGGGGCTGGGGGCCAGGTCACCCCAGAGGGGACCCGCGGAGGGTCGGGACGCTCCAGAGGGTGCCGGAGCTTGTCGGGGTGTCCCCGGCACCCCGGGACCGGCCGCGTCTCACCCGTGCGGCGGCTGCGGCGGCGGGACCGAAGGCGGGAGGGATCCAGTCGCACCAGGAGCCTGCGTGAGCATCGGCGGGGACAATGTCCTGGCTCGGGCACAGCGCGGACCCGGCCCTGCCTCACCGGGGCGGCCGCGTCCTGCCCCAGCTCCCCGCGGGGCTCTGGGCAGCAGCCCCAGGTGTCCCAGCGCCAGATTTCAGCCTCTCTCCCTCCCAGGGGCGCCCCTGCGCCCCGCTCCCTCCTCGGGCAGCAGGTTCCCCCGTCCCGTCCCCTCGGTCCCCGCGCTGTCACCTGCGCCGCCAGCCTCCAGCTGCTGCTTGTTCTCCCGTCGCCACTTGGCCCGGCGGTTCGAGAACCAGACCTGGGGAGAGGGCGGGAGCTGAGGCTGCCGCCCCCCGCCCGCCGCACGGCCCCTGGGCACGGCTCCGAGCCCCGGGACACGGTCTCGTCACGGGCCGGAGTGAACGGGGACACGGGCGGGACACGGGCGGGACACGGGCGGGACACGAGCGGGACACGGGCGGGACACGAGTGGGACACGGGCGGGACACGGGCAGAGAAAGGGGCTCCATCCCAGACGTGGACATGGGCATGGGAGAAGCAGGGCCACGTCTTGATCCCAGGCGTGCACACGGGCACGGACACGGGCACAGGAAAGGGTTTGGTCCTGGGTATGGTCACGGGCACGGGCAAAGGGCAGGTCTGGACCCCAAACACGGACAGGGACAAGGACAGGGACAAGGGGTTCCATGCCGGGAGTGGGCACGGACCTGGGCAGAGGAAGGGCTTTGATCCTTCCCCACCTCCCCGGGCTGGCAGCGCACGCCGGGCTCCGGGCGTGTCCCCGGCACTGGGCACGGGGCCCTGGGGGCTGCTTTGGCACACACGCGTGTGCTGCGGGGTGCCCGTGGCCGGGAAGCGCTGCCCCGGCACGGGGGACTCGCTGCTGGCACCGCCTGGACGCCCAGAGGCCGCAGTGGCCTGGGAGTGCCACGCACCGGGAGAGGGTTGGCGGGGGCACAGGGATGTGGGGCTGGAGCTGCTGGGACGAGTGTGCGAGGCCTGTGTGCCAGGGAGCGTGCTAGGGAGAGTGACACGAAGTGTTCCATGGAATGTGCCATGGAGTGTGCCTGTGCCAGGTGTGCCAGGGAGCGTGCCAGGGACTGTGCCTGCGCCATGGAGAGTGACACATGTGCCATGGAGTGTGCCATGGAATGTCCCTGTGCCAAGTGTGCCGTGCAGTGTACCATGGAGAGTGCCACAGAGTGTGCCATGGAATGCGCCATGGAATGTCCCTGTGCCAAGTGTGCCGTGCAGTGTGCCATGGAGTGTGCCACGGAGAGTACCACAGAGTGTGCCATGGAGTGCCACGGAATGTGCCACAGAATGTGCCTGCACCGTGGAGTGTACCATGGAGTGTGCCTGTGCCAGAAGTACCATGGAGTGCGCCAGATGTGCCAGCTGTGCCACCGAGTGTGCCAGTTGTGCCACAGAGTGTGCCATGGAGTGCGCCCGTGCCAGGTGTGCCATGGAATGTGCCAGATGTACCGTGGAGTGCGCCAGATGTGCCAGCTGCGCCACCGAGTGTGCCAGCTGTGCCACGGAGTGTGCCATGGAGTGTGCCAGTGCCAGGTGCCCCACGCAGAGATCCCCGAGCCAGGGACAAAGGCAGCCCTGGGGGGTCACTGCCACCATCTGGAGCCCGTGGCCAGCCCCGCAGTGGTGACACGGTTTGGAGATGTCCCCGAGGGCGGGAGGGCTCCCCGTGTCCCCGGGGCTGTGGGCCCCGATCCCGGCGGCCTGTCCGGGCTGTCGCGGTCCCCAGGACGTGGCGGGTCCCCTCTTACCCTGATGGTGGTGTCCGGGAGCTGGGTGGCCGCGGCCAGGCTCTCCCGGGTGGCGGTGTCCGGGTACTGTCCCCTCTGGAACTCTGCAGGGGGGATCGGAGTGACACGGGCTGGGTCGGGGCTGCCACCCCCGGGCGGGAGATGCCAGAATGTGTCTGCAGCCAGACCCCGGGGCCGGCGAACTGCAGCGCTCTGGGGTGGTTTGAGGTGCTCTGGGATGGTTTGGGGCGCTTTGGGGAGCTCTGGGGCGCTTTGGGCGCTCTGGGGTGCTTTGGGAGCTCTGGGGTGGTTTGGGGCGCTCTGGGGTGGTTTGGGGTGCTCAGGGATGGTTTGGGGCGCTCTGGGATGGTTTGGGGCGCTCGGAGGTGGTTTGGGGTGTTCTGGGGCGCTCTGGGATGGTTTGAGGTGCTCTAGGATGGTTTGGGGTGCTTTGGGGCGCTCTGGGGTGGTTTGGGGTGCTCAGGGATGGTTTGAGGTGCTCTAGGATGGTTTGGGGCGCTTTGGGAGCTCTGGGGTGCCCTGGGGCCCCGCAGCGATGGCCGGGCCACCCCCAGGGGCAGGAGCCCATCCCAAAAGCGGCAATTCCCGCCTCGGGAACAGCCCCGCTCCGGAGCCGCCTCCCGTGGGGAGCGCACCTTCCTCCAGAGCCTCGGCCTGCTGCCTGGAGAACACGGTCCTGTTCCTGTTCCTGTGCCGGGGGCCCGGAGCGCAGCCCCGCGGGACCCCCGGGGCCGGCTGCGGGCCGGGCGGCGCGGCCAGCGGTGACACTGCGGGGACAGAAAGGCACAAGCTGGAGCGGAGCCGGCGGCGGGGGCTCCCCGGGGGGGGCCCAGGAAGGCTCGGGAGGGCTTTGGGGCAGCCCAGCAAGGCTCACCCGGTGGCCGCGGGTCCCGGGGCTCGGCCGCCAGCCGGAGGTCGCTGGGGAGGGTCCTGAGCACGCGGTTGATGGAGGAGACCTGGGCAGGGGACAGGGGATGTGCCCGGGAGGGGACAGGGGACCCCCGAGGCTGCGGGGGGCAGGGATGGAGTAGGCGGTCCCGGAGCCCGTCTGCTCCCCGTTTGCGATCCAGGAGCCGGGAATTCCCGGCACTGACAGGATCTAACGGGAGGCGATTGGCTCGGGGGGGATCTGTCTGTCCTTGGGGAGCGCAGGGACACTCGGCACGGAGCCACCGCCGTGTCCGCAGGCCCGAAGAGACAGCCGGGCTCGGGGGTGCGGGTGGGGGCACGTTCGCCTTCCCCTCCCCGCCTGCTCCAGCTGCGCGTCTCACCCAGCGCCGAGCCCTTCCCTGGGGATCCTTCCCATTCCCGAGCCCTTCCCTGGGGATCCGTCCCATTCCTGAGCCCTTCCCTGGGGATCCTTCCCATTCCCGAGCCCTTCCCACGGACCTGAACCCTTCCCATCACTTCGAGCCCTTCCCGGAACATCCATCCCCCTGTCCCGAGCCCTTCCCGGGACATCCATCCCTCTGTCCCGAGCCCTTCCCGGGACATCCATCCCCCTGTCCCGGGCCCTTCTCGGGGCATCATTCCAATTGTCCCGAGCCATTCCCGGGACATCCCTCTGCCCCGAGCCCTTCCCGGAGCATCACTCCGACTCTCCCGAGCCCTCCCCGGCGCACCCTTCCCACCTCCCGCCACCCTCCCGTCCCCCGGCCGTGGGCTGGGACCCCCCTGCCCTGCCCGGCGCTGGGAATTCCCGGGATTCGCCGGCAGGACTCACGCTGGGGATGGCGCTGCCGGCGCAGATCCCCTCGGCGTGCAGCTGCCGGCGGATCTCCCAGGCGAAGAGCCCGGGCTGCTCCAGCTTCAGCCGCGCGATCCTGGCCACCACGGCGGGGGTGGCCAGGAGGGGCTTGCTGCCCCCCACGGCCTTGGGCCCCACGGCGCCCGTCCGGTAGTAGCGGCCCAGGATTTTGCTGACGCAGCCGTTGGACACCTGCGGACAAAACCTGAGCTCGGGGAAGGTTTGGGAGGGGAAGGAGAGCCCCGGCCCCGGTTCCCGGCGCACCTTGAGGCTGCGGGAGATGTCGGAGCTGCGGGCGCCGCTGGCCGCCAGCGCGATGATTCTCTGCCTCTTGCACGTGGGCAGGGGGCGGCCGTTCAGGAAGAGCCCCCCGAGCTGGTTGACCCCGCTGGGCCCTGGGGAGAGGGGGACACATGGCCGGGGGGAGCGGGGCTGCCCGTCCTGCCCTCCCGGCTCCCCAGAACGGTTCCGGGGGCGAGGGGAGACGTGGGGCTCGATGCTGGCGGTGGGTGCGGGGGCAGCGGCCCCAGGGAGCACGGGGAGAATTTGGGAAGGGCAGGGGGTGACGGGCAGGGGGCTGGGTGTCACCGGGGGCCGGGAGGAGCCCGCGGAACCGCGGGTGGATCGGCGGCTGGGCGGACGCTTTTGTGCAGGAGCGGGGAGCGGTGGCACCGGCACATCCCCGATTGCCACCGGGAGCGCCGGAGCCGCCGCCTTCCTCACCTCGGTGCTGCATCGCGGAGAGGCTGCGGGGGGCTGCGGGTGCCTGGGAATTCCCGGTGGGACACGGGGGATGCGGCGGGGCCGGATAAATCAGCGCCGGTGTCCGGGGCTCGGCCACCACCCTGCTGCGAGGAGAAAGGACAAGGGCAGGGATCTTGGAGCAGAGGATGGAAACACTCGAGGGGAAACTCGCGGAGCCTTTGTGCTCCAGGCGCAGCGGAGAAGAGGTCGCGGGGCTCTGGAGAGGCTCGGCAGACGCCGGGAATGCTGCCTGTGCTGCCTGCCGGCGTGGCTGAGCCGCGTCCCAGCGCCTGCAGAGCTGCCCTGGACACCCCCCGGGGGACAAGGGGGTCCCCACGCCCACCCCACCCCGCGGTCCAAAGGGAACGGCGGGAGCGCCCATGCCCACCACCCTCCCAGGCAGCAATTCCCAGTTCCCAAGATCCCATCCAGCCCTGCCCTGTGGCAGTGGGAAGCCATTCCCTGTGTCCTGTCCCTCTGTCCCTTGTCCCCAGTTCCTCTGCAGCTCTCCTGGAGCCTCTCCAGGCCCTGCCAGGGCTCTGAGCTCTCCCCAGAGCTTTCCTGCGTCCAGGCTGGGCATTCCCAGCTCTCCCAGCCTGGCTCCAGAGGATTTCCCGTCAGGATTCCCACAGGACACCGGTGCCAGCGCCTCTCCTGCCTGAGCACCTCGGGCACCGCTGGAGCCATGGAGGTGCCCCCGAGCCTGGGGGGGCTGCTGCTCCCCCCACGGCCCTGCCAGAGCCCCCAGCTCACCCGGGATTTCACCTGGAACATCCCAAAACCCCCCAGGTACCCTCGGTGAGGGGCTTTCCCTGCCGCAGTCCCCAAATCCCCCTGCGCCTCCTCCCGACACAGCCTGAGGGGGTTGTCCGGCGGCACCGACCCCCCGGTGAAATTCAGGAAAAGCTAAATAAACACGGACAGGGACAAGACCGCGGGATTTCCCGCAGGTGAGCAGCAAAGCCGAGGCGCGTCCCGTCTCCCTCTGCTCGGACTGGGATGGACGGAGAGGGATCCCATCCCTGTGCCATGGAGCGATGCACGGAGACTGCTCCGGGAGGAAGGAGGGAGGGAGGGAGGGAGGGAGGGAGGGAGGGAGGGAGGGAGGGAGGGAGGGAGGGAGGGAGGGAGGGAGGGAGGGAGGGAGGGAGGGAGGGAGGAAGGAAGGAAGGAAGGAAGGAAGGAAGGAAGGAAGGAAGGAAGGAAGGAAGGAAGGAAGGAAGGAAGGAAGGAAGGAAGGAAGGAAGGAAGGAAGGAAGGAAGGAAGGAAGGAAGGAAGGAAGGAAGGAAGGAAGGAAGGAAGGAAGGAAGGAAGGAAGGAAGGAAGGAAGGAAGGAGACACGAGTCCCCTCGGGGGCCCGCGCAGCCCCCACAGCGTTCCCTGGCTTGGCCCGTGCCGTGCCCGGAGGTGACACAGGGATTTCTTTCCCCACAGGGAGCTGTGAGCCCTCGGTGCCCTGGGGCCGGGATGAGTTCGGCCTCCGCGCGGCACAGACAAGGAGCCAGCGGGAATCTGCGGGGCCGGGCCAGAGTCGGTAACTCCCGGGGTTCCCAAATCTTCTCCAGGTTCGGGGTTGACCACCAATCCCTACAGCGAATCCCTGCCGCTGTTTCCCGCAGGAAAAGACGCTCGGGGGAGCGGGAATGGCCGGAGGGGCGCAGGGAGGTACCTGTGGAGCCTCGACGGAGTGGGGCCGGACCGTCCCGGGAGCCGGGCGGGCGCTCAGTGCCGGCAGCGGGGCCGTGATGTCACGGCGGGAGGGAGAGGAGGACGGGGGAGGAAGGGGCGGCCCGATGTGACCGCGCCCAGCACCCGCCCGGCCCGGGGGGCTCCCTGGGGCTCGGGGGCGCTCGGGGCGCCCCCGGGCCGGGCACGGAGTCGGTGCCGGGCGAGCCGCCGGCGTTTCAGCACCTGCGGCCGGCGGACAGCACGGCCCCGCCGCGCCCCGGAGCGTCCCCGGGGAGCCCCCGGCCGAGCCCCCCGAGGGGCTTCGCTCCCGCGTCTCTCCCGCAAAGCAAACAGGGACATATGGGATTCAATCATAAACCCAGCTTCGCTTTTATTACATCGATTTAATTTATTTTGGGTGCTGAACAAATAGAAGGCGGCCCCCGGGGTGGCGGCTGGGCCCCGGCGGGGACTCCCCGGTGTGTTCCAGCCCCAGCCACCGGCACAGATGGCTCCTTCTTGGAAGATTAAAAAAAAAAAAAAAACAACAACGTTGTAAACCTTTCAAGTAAAATATTTGAAGAGCAAATATTAGCCAGCGAGGAGCCCATCGCCGTGGCCCTCCGCGCCCGGCCCCGCGAGTCATCCAGCGTTATTTGCACCCCGGCCCCGGCCCCCGGGCTCCGCACAACTGCCCGCCTTTGGAAAATACCATATGCTCCGAATTACACATTAACCACGGCCCTGCGGGCCCCGGGCCCGGCCCTGGCCCCCGGGGAGCCGCCGCGCCGCCCCCCCGCCGCCCCCGGGGCGCCCCGGCTGTCCCGCACCCCGGAGCCGGGCTGGGGCTGCCGGAGGCGCGGGGAGAGCCGGCACCCAGGGCCGGGCCCCCCCGCGCTCCGCCCCGGCCGCCCGGGACCCCCCCGCTCCTCCCGGGCCGTGGGGGGAGCCCCGGCGGAGCCCCCGGGCCGGGCGAGCCCCGTGCGTAACGCGGCCGCGGGGAGCGGGGCGCGGGGCCGGGCGGCGGGGCGGCGGCGCCGGGCTCGGCCCCGTCCCGCCGTCCCCGGACCCGGGCGGGGGGCGGCGCGGGGGGCTCCGGGCCGGCCCCGGAGCGGCGGGGCTCCTCCCGGGGCCGTGCGCGCTGGCACCGGGCGCGCCGGGCTCCGGTGCGCACAGCCCCGGGCGGCGCCTCGGCGATCCCGGGCCGGCCCCGCGGTGCCCCGGCGGCGGGAGGAGCCCCCGGAGCCGCCCGGAGCTCGGGGGGGCCGCGGGAGCACCGCGGGCCCGGGGGGAGGAGGCGGCGGCGGCGGCGGGCACGGGGCGGCGCGTCCCGGGCGCACCGGGAAAACCGGGCCGGGAAAGGCGGGGAGGAGAGCCGGGGAGAGCGGCAGGGACGGGAGGGGGAGAGGGAGAGGTGTGCGGAGATGGGGGGAGGTGGAAAGAGAGACGGACGCGTGGAGAGCAGGGACGGAGATGGGGAGAAGGGGAAATGGAGACGTGGAGAGACGGAGACGGGGAGATGGAGAAGTGGGGACGGGAGAGGTGGAGAGGTGGAGTTTTGGAGAGGAGGAGAGACAGATGGAGAGATGATGAAATGGAGAGAAGGAGATGAGGAGAGGAGGGACAGAACTACGGAGACACGGAGAGGTGGAGAGGTGGGGACAAAGACACGGAGAGGTCAAAAGACAGAGGTGGAGAAATGGAGACAGAATTACGGAGACATGGAAAAGTGGAGAGGTGAAGGTGTGAAGACACGGAACGATGGAGAGGGGGAAACAGGAGAGGTGTGGAGGCGTAATCGGGGAGATCGGAGAGGTGCAAAGGCAGAGGTGGAGCGGAGGAGACGGATTTGGAGACACGGAGAGTTGGGGACAGAGCTCTGGAGAGGTGGAGGAAGATCCAGGATCCACCGTGGCAGCCGCACTTGCGCTCCTGTGCCCTTCCCCTACTCCCCAGCTTTGCAGGGGCTCGGGGGATGCTGAGCACCCCGGGGACGGTGTGGGGAGGCTCCCCTTGGAAAGGCCGGGGAGGCTGCCTGGGCTGCCAGCCGCTGGCACACGGTGGCCGTGCCCTGGTGGCCCGGGAGTGCCATCGCACAGCGCGGGGTGGTGGTGGGGACACGAGTGTCCCCTCCTGCCGGCACCTGGTCACTCCAGCCGGAGCTGGGAGGAAGGAAAGGAGGAAAGGAGGAAAGGAGGAAAGGAGGAAAGGAGGAAAGGAGGAAAGGAGGAAAGGAGGAAAGGAGGAAAGGAGGAAAGGAGGAAAGGAGGAAAGGAGGAAAGGAGGAAAGGAGGAAAGGAGGAAAGGAGGACCCAGTCGCCCCTGTCCCCAGCAGGATCAGGGGCGTGTTGGGGTCGCCGGGGGCTGCGGAGGGGAGCACAAAGCTCTGCTGTCCCAGAGGGAGGGCGTGTCCCAGGAAAGGCGCTCCTGGCAGCAGCTCAGCAGGAGGGGGTGTCCCCCACGGCCCTGTCGGGGACTTTGCAGGGGACAGGGATCCAGCTGAGCAGATCCATCTTCTTCACCTTTATCTCCGTCTCCGTTTTCATCTGCGTCTTCATTTCCCTTTCCATCTTTATTTTTGCCTCCATATTCGTGTCTGCCTTAGTCTCCACCTCCATCCGTATCTTGTCTCCATCTCCATCTTTGTCTCCTGTTATTTTCTCTGCTTTCATCTCTGCCTTCAGCTCCACCTCTGCCTCCATCTCCATCCCATCTCCACCTCCACTCCCAGACCATCTCTACTTCTATTCCCAATCCCATTCCCCATCTTCATCCCTGTTTCCATCCAATCTCCATCCCATCCCACCTCCATCCCACCCCTGGTCCCATCCCCACATCCATCCCATCCCCGTTCCCATCCCATCTCCATCCCCACACCCATTCCACCTCCATTCCCATCCCATCTCCATCCCCGCATCCATCCCACATCCATTCCCATCCCATCTCCATCCCCACATCCATCCCATCCCCGTTCCCATCCCATCTCCATCCCCACACCCATTCCACCTCCATTCCCATCCCATCTCCATCCCCGCATCCATCCCACATCCATTCCCATCCCATCCCATCCCCACATCCATCCCACAGCCATTCCCATCCCGTCTCCATCCCCACATCCATCTTGTCTCCATTCCCATCCCATCTCCATCCCCACACCCATTCCATCTCCATTCCCATCCCATCCCTGTTCCTGTTCCCGTCCCCATCTCGGTGTCTCTGGGTGTCGCAGGGGGAGGAACCGGGAGAGCCCCGTGCCAGACCCGGCCGTGGCCGGGCCAGAACTGCTCCGCCCGGGGCTCAGGGACGCCTTTCCTCTCCGCTGGCCCATCCCTGCTCCCACCAGCCGTGTCCAGGAGGTTTTTGCCCTCTGGAGTCGCTGTCACTCCGGGGGGGTGCTGAGAGCTCCCCTGGCTGGAGCCGGGGACAGGGGATCCTTGTCCCCATCCCGTGCTGGGGACTGGGGGCCTGGAGCCGGGAAGGGACACAGGACAGCTGAGGGGACCCTGCGGGGACAATGGGAGGAAGGAGGGGACCTGCTCTGCCACAGGAGTGACAGCTGCACTGCTCGGGAATGGGACACGGGGTGGCACAGGAACGGGGACAGGGAGGGACATGGGGACAGGGAGAGGGGGAACAGGGACAGGGAGGGACACGGGAACAGGGACATGGAGGGACATGGGAACAGGGTCAGGGAGAGGGGGAACAGGGACAGGGAGAGGGGGAACAGGGACAGGGAGGGACACGGGAACAGGGACAGGGAGAGGGGGAACAGGGACATGGAGGGACATGGGAACAGGGACAGGGAGAGGGGGAACAGGGACAGGGAGGGACAAAGGAACAGGGAGGGAATGGAATGGGGACATGGAGGGAAACAGGAATGAGAACAGGGACATGGAACGGTACAGGAACAGGGATGAGGGCATTTGGGAACAGGGACATGGAGGGACACAGGAACAGGGATGTGGAGGGACACGGGACCAGCGAACTGGAGAAGGTGGAACAGGGACCTGGAGGGGCCTAGGAACAGGGAGGGAACGGAATGGGGACATGGAGGGACACAGGGATGGGAACAGGGACACGGAGGGAGTGGAATAGACACAGAAGGAGCAGAACAGGGAATGCCATTGTCGCAGGAGGTTGCCACAGCAAGGCAAAGCTGCCAAAGCGCCACAGCTCATTCCTGGGGTTTTGTCTGGAATTGCGTCTGCATTCCCTGAGTAGCAGTGACGGGAGCAGGAGCGGCAGAGCCCCGATCCCACAGGGAACACCTGCCAGTGGCTCAAGGGAACCAGGTCCCAGGGCACCCCCAGCCCCGGGGAACCCTCAGTCTCGGGGATCCCTCAGTGCTCTCCCAGGCTGTGCCCCGGGATGGTGCTGGGATAACCGGATTTGGGAACGACCACCCCAGTCCAGAGGAGACCTCGCCGTTAGGGTGCTCCACGCCCAGTTCCTGGTGTTCCCTCTCTTCATCCCAGCTCACAGCCAGCTCCGGGCTGGTCCCGGGGTGACAGCTGGGAGGGCAGAGGAATGAGGTGCAGCTCCCAGGGGATCTGCTCCGCATTTCCAGAGGGACATTCCCATCCCTGGCATTGCCCAAGGCCAGGCTGGACACTGGGGCTGGGGCAGCCTGGGACAGTGGGAGGTGTCCCTGCCATGACAGGGGTGGCCCTGGGGGGCTCCGGGGTCCCTTCCCACACAAACCATTTCAGGATTCCCTGATTTCCCTCCCTCTGGCGCTCCTTTCTGCACATCCAAGGTTATTTTGCACCCTTCTCCCTGCAGAAGGTCGCCCTGCTCCTCACCGAGCACCAGAACGCCTGGAAAATCCCATTCCTTTCTCCAGCAGAAAGCACAGGTGGAAGTGAAAAGCCCAGATGACTCAGCCGACCGAGAAAACTGAGTTAATCCCCACGTTCCCACCTACAATTTCACTTTCTTTTCCATCAAAATGATGGTGATTAAAGGATTCAGGCTAAAAGAGGCAATTTGGGGGCTTGAAGGTGTCCTCCCCATCGTCCCTGGTGGGATGCAGGTGTGAGATGGGACAAGTACACGGTGATGAGCGGGCCCAGAAATTCCGTGGATCGGGATAATGAAGCCGCTTTTCCAGGTTTTCGGGCAGAGATTTCCTGCCCCCCAAAAAGGGGCCAAGTATTAAAAATGGAGAGAAACTTAAGAGATTAATAAATTATCATCAAATGCTGGAGCAGGGAGATCAGAAAGTGGTGGAAAGTGGGGAGAGAGCGGGAAGAGAATTCCTCATGAATTGGGAGACTCTGCACAGCCAGTGCAGTAAAATCCGAGAGTGGGACCCTCCGGAAAAGGGGTGAGGGGACTGCATGCGGGAGACGAACCCCGGAGCGAACACACACGGAAAACCATCAGAAACATGGGAAAAAATCAGAAACATGGAAAAAACATCACAGGGTGGGAAAAGGTGCCGTGGGCGGTGGGAGAGGCCGGCGGGGTGGATTCCCGTGGGGCGCTCCCGACATGCGGGAGCCGCCACCCCCGTACAGCCCCGGTGCTCTCGGTGCCGCCCCCAGGTGTGCTCCGATCCCCCCAGGTGTGCTCCCAGGTGCGGTCTGATTCCCCCCAGGTGTGCTCCGATCCCCCCAGGAGCGCTCCCAGGTGCGCTCCGATCCCCCTCAGGTGCGCTCCGATCCCCCCAGGTGGGCTCCCAGGTGTGGCCTGATTCCACCCAGGTGCATTCCGATCCCCCCAGGTGCGCTCCGATCCCTCCAGGTGCGCTCCCAGGTGTGCTCCGATCCCCCCCAGGTGTGCTCCAATCCCCCCAGGTGCGCTCCCAGGTGCGCTCTGATCCCCCCAGGTGTGCTCCAATCCCCCCAGGTGCGCTCCGATCCCCCCAGGTGCGCTCCGATCCCCCCAGGTGCCCTCTGATCCCCCCAGGTGCCCTCTGATCCCCCCAGGTGCGCTCCAATCCCCCCAGGTGCCCTCTGATCCCCCCAGGTGCCCTCTGATCCCCCCAGGTGCGCTCCCAGGTGCGCTCCGATGGGTTGGGGTCACCCAGGGACGGGAGGGATCCCCAGAAGGGTTGGCAGCGCCAGCGTCCCCTGAGCCAGGACATCCCGGGGCTGTGTCCGGACTGCGAGCGTCCCTTGCCAGGACGAGGTGACAACGGGTGACCTCAGGTGCTCGGGGCCACCTCGCCTGGCAGCGCCGCCGTTCCCGCTCCCGGCGCAGGACGCGGGTGGCCCCGGCAAGGCGCGGCGACCGTGGCCAGGGGAGGTTATCGGGGTGCGGGTGCAGGATGGGAGCGACCCCCGGGCAGTGGGACCGTCCCTACCCCGGCCCCCAAACCAGCCAGGGGTGGGTGCCCCATTCTCCGTCCGGTTCCCCCCAAACCCGCCGGGGCCGGGCTAGGAGCGGCGCCGGGAGGCTCCGGTGGCTCCGGGTTACGGGGGTCCGGGGGTGTCACGGAGGGGCTGCACAGAGCACCGACGGTCCGTCCCTGCCTGCCGCCCCCGCGGGGGCTGCCGGGGAATGCGCGGGGGTGCCCGGCTCCGGGGGCGCCCGGCTCCGGGGGCGCCCGTGGGGATGTGCTGGGGGTCCCGCGGGGTGTCTCCGGCTCCCAGGGCCGCGCGGGGCTCGCTCCCGTGGGTCCCCTCGGGGCGTCCTCAGGTCCCGGGGTCGGCCCGGGCTCCCACGAGTCCCCCCGGGGCGACGGCGACCGCGACCCCGACCCCAACCACGGGGCCGTCCCGCCCCCGGCTCGCGCTGCAGACCAAACAGGGCGTGTCCACACCAAGCCCCGCCCCTCCGTGACAGGAAAGGGCGTGTCCCGGCGAGGCCCCGCCCCCGGCGCGGCGCGAGGCCACGTGTGCGCGCGGGCGGCCTTTGCCGACGTGTCCCTGGCGCCGCGCGCCCCGGAAGTCCCGCCCCCTCCCGCGCGCCGGGCCGGGCGGGGCCACGAGGGGCGTGACGTCACCCGCGGGGCCCCGCCGTTGGCCGAGGGGCGGGGGGGCGGGGCGGCGAGCGCGGCGGGAGCTGCCGCCCGTTGGCCGCCGGCCGCGCGCGGGGCGGGGTCTCGCCGAGGCCTCGCCCCCCTCGACCCAAGCCCCGCCCCGCGGTCCCTTCCGCGCTCGCCCCGGGCCCTGCCGCGCTCCCGCCGCCCGCGCCCCGGCCCGGCCAGACCCGGCCCCTCCGCCCGCCCGGCCCCGCCATGGCCTCCGCGGCCAACCCCGGCCAGGGCGGCTCCGCGCCGCCGCCCGTCGTGCAGCGCGGCATCGTCAAGATGGTAAGGGCTGTGCCCGCCGCTCCCCGCACCGACCCCGCGGCTCGCCGGTGGCCGGGGACCCCCATCTCCCGCAGACTCCTCCGGGGCCCGGGACCCCGCTCCGCTCTCCCTCCCTTCCCGCTAACCGGGAGCCTGTCCGCTGCCCCGCCGGTGCCCGAGGTCCCCCAGCCCCGGTGCAGCCCCTCCGGTGCCCCCGGGCCCCCGCCCGTGGCAGCTGCTGACCCGGTACCGCCCGCAGCCCGGGGACGCCTCGTTGCACCCCGGGGTCCCCCCGCGGGCCGGGTCCCGCACGCCGTCCCGGCACCGGGCACTGCTCGGTGCCGCCGCCCCGGTGCTGGGATGCGGCTGGAGGAGCTTTGGGTCCCGGGCCCGGCCCCCCGGCGGTCCCGCCGCGCTGCCGGCCCCGGAGCCCCGAGGGCTTGCGGGGCCGCCGGCAGCGGGGCCGTCCCGGGGGTGCCGCACGTGCTCCGCTCGCTGCCCTGCCCGGGCCGGCCCCGCGGGGCGGAGCGGACGGAGCGGCGGCACGGGAGCCCCGGGCCGGCCCGCCCGGCACAGAGCCCGGGGATGGGGTCCCCCGGCCCCCCGGGGCTCCCCGGGAACGGTCCCCCCGGTGCCCCGGGTCAGGTCACCACGCGGGCCGGCGGCGGGGCCCGGGAGAGCGAAGGTCGGGTTCAGTCCCGTGTCTCCATCCCGTGTCCCTTCCCGGTCTGGGGACGCATGACAGGGATGTAGGGATGAATCCCAGAGGTTTGGGAATGGACGCCGGAGGTCTGTGGTCAGACACTGGGGTTTGGGAACACCGGAGGTCTGCGTGCCACCATCCCCGTGCTGTGCGTGTCACTGGTGACGAGGGCACCTGCTGCTGCCACCCTGCCCTGTCTCGTGCCCACCCTGCAGGTTTTGGGATGCTCGGGAAAACCCTCCCCAGACTCCGTCCACGGGGGTGTGGATGCACAGCAGGATTTTGGGGTCTGCTGGCTGGGGGGGCGGCTGTGCCTGGCAGTGCCCTGTGCCCCGTACTCCAGGATCCGTACTCTGTGGGCCCTTTCCAGGCCAGCCAGGCGAAAATTCCCCCGGGAGAGGGGTGTCCTGGCTCTGTGGGGTGCTGGTGCCAGCCACGTGCTCTGCGGTGGTTCCTGTCACAGCTTTGGGCTTTTTGGGGCTTTTTGTGGCCTTCCTGTTGCAATCACAGCGCGACTTTGGGGTTTGGGAGCAGGATGGGGATGAAGAGCAGGAGTTTTCCTCCCGCTCCTGGCAGGATTTTTAACCCTTTGCACCCCACAGGGGCAGCTCTGGATTCGGGATGTGCCCATGGGATTCTGGTGCTCCGGAGCCACCGGGGCAGCACGAGTTGGGTGTGTGCACCCCATGTGCCTGTGCCATGTCGTGTCCCTTTTCCCGGCTGCATCAAGCCTGGTTTGAGCCCACATTTCTCTGCTGGAGCCCTCAGTGGGACAGATGGCACCTGGGGTGATCACCCTGGGGTGATACCCTTGTGCTGGCAGGGTGGGACAGTGACACGGGGGTGCTGGGACAGTGACATTGGGGTGCTGGGACAGTGACATTGGGACAGTGACACCGGGGTGCTGGGACAGGGACACTGGGACAGTGACACCGGGGTGCTGGGGCAGGGACACTGGGACAGTGACACCGGGGTGCTGGGACAGTGACACTGGGGTGCTGGGACAGTGACACTGGGACAGTGACATTGGGGTGCTGAGGCAGTGACACTGGGACAGTGACATTGGGGTGCTGGGGCAGTGACACTGGGACAGTGACATTGGGGTTCTGGGACAGTGACACTGGGACGGTGACACTGGGGTGCTGGGACAGTGACACTGGGACAGTGACATTGGGGTTCTGGGACAGTGACACTGGGACAGTGACACCGGGGTGCTGGGACAGGGACACTGGGACAGTGACACTGGGGTGCTGAGGCAGTGACACTGGGACAGTGACACTGGGGTGCTGGCACAGTGACACTGGGACGGTGACACTGGGGTGCTGGGACAATGACACCAGCGTGCTGGGACAGTGTCCCCATCCCGTTGCCATCGCAGACCCATTGGTGTAGCAGTTCCCCAGCTGGTGACAGCCACACGGGTGGGTGACAGACGGGCCGTGTGGCCCCTCCACGGGCAGGGACGGAGTGGCAGGGGTGCGGAGCTGGGATGGAATGTCCCCCCAGTGCACGGCATTGACTGAACAGAGCAGCCCCGGCATCCCCCGGCCTCCCCGTGCCCATAAATTAAAGATTAGGGTTAATTACAGCCATGAAACCTCTAAGTCCTTAAGCACCGAGCGCTGAGCCTTTGCTGGGATCGCTCCGGGTGAACCTTGGGCCACGATTCCCGGTGGCTCCTGCAGCATTCCGGGCTCTGCCGTGGCTCCAGGTGGTGGGGGGCAGCAGAAGGGGGTGCAGGGGGCACCCAGACCCTCGGCAGCCAAAGCTGTGGGGGGACATGGGCCTGGCTGGGCTCGCCTGGAAAGCGCCAGGAGTAAAATCCCGATTTTCCAAATGCTCCTTGGTGTTGTGTGTGCACCAAGGTGACCCCGTGTCTGGTGTGCTGAGCTCTGAGGGACCCCAGAGCCCCCCAGGGCCACCCCTGCCATGGCAGGGACACCTCCCACTGTCCCAGGCTGCTCCAGTCCTTCCTTGGCCATTCCAGGGATCCAGGGGCAGCCACAGCTGCTCTGGCAATTCCAGCCCGGGCAGCAATTCCCAATGTCCCAATGTCCCACGCAGCCCTGCCCTGTGGCAGTGGGAAGCCGTTCCCTGTGTCCTGTCCCTCTGTCCCTTGTCCCCAGCCCCTCTGCAGCTCTCCTGGAGCCCCTTGTGGCCCTGGAATGTGCTGGAAGCTCTCCCTGGAGCCTTTCCCTGTCCGGGTGAGCCCCCCCAGCTCTCGCAGCCTGGATCCCTGGGAGCTGAGGGACTCCAGCCCTGGAGCAGCTCCGGGGCCTCTCTGGACTCTCCAGCAGCTCCAGGTGCTGCTGCCGTGTGCCCGGGGCTGGGGCAGCTCTGCAGGTGGGGCCTCACCTGGGCACAGGGGCAGGGTCCCCCTCCCCTGTGGGATTTTGGCCACATCCAGCCTCTCCAGCGGGGACACCTCCCGTGCAGAATTCCGCGTGTCCCCGCGGCGTCTCCTCCCCGCCGACCCCTCCGTGTCCCCGCAGGTGCTGTCGGGCTGTGCCATCATCGTGCGGGGACAGCCCCGCGGGGGGCCGCCCCCGGAGCGCCAGATCAACCTCAGCAACATCCGCGCCGGGAACCTGGCCCGGCGGGCGGCCGCCAGCCAGCCCGACGCCAAGGACACCCCCGACGAGGTGGGTGCTGCCCCCACAGCCCCGGGGCACGGGGGACCCCCCGCCCCGGCCGGCAGAGCTGGGGGGACACGGGGGGGGGACAGCCGGGAAAGGATCCGCCGGCTCCAGCCCCCGGTGGGGGTTTGGGGAGGGATTTTATTCTTTGTCCCCTCTGCACTTGGGATGGGTCCGGCACTATGGGGGGCGCAGGGGGGTGGTTTGGGGCACGAGGGATGGTTTGGAACGCACAGGGTGGCTGATTTGGAGTACAGGGTGTGGTTTGGGGCACACGGGGAAGCTCCGGGGACTCGGGGGGATGGTTTGGGGCACGAGGGATGGTTTGGGATGCACAAGGTGGCTGATTTGGGGTACAGGGGGTAGTTTAGGACTCAGATGGTTTGGGGCATGTGGGAGAATTTGGGATACATGAGGGGGTAAGGTTTGGGGCACACAGGGAATAGTTTGGGACACGGGGGGTGGCTGTTTTGGGGCACGGGATGGTTTGGGACATACGGGGGTGCTTTGGGACACGAGGGATGCTTTGGGGCACGAGGGATGCTTTGGGACACGGGATAGCTGTTTTGGGGCACAGGGGATGGTTTAGGGCACACGGGGGGTGGTTTGGGGCACGAGGGATGGTTTGGGACACACGGGGTGGCTGTTTTGGGGCACATGGGGTGGTTTGGGGCATATGGAAGAATTTGGGATACATGAGGGGGTAAAGTTTGGGGCACATGGGATAGTTTGGGACATGAGGGATGGGTTGGGACACGAGGGATGCTTTGGGACACGGGGGGGGTGGCTGTTTTGGGGCACAGGGGATGGTTTAGTGCACACGGGGGTGGTTTGGGACACGAGGGATGGTTTGGGACACATGGGTGGCTCTTTGGGGGCAGGGGAGGCGGTTTGGGACTCAGGTGTTGGTTTGGGGCATATGGGAGAGTTTGGGACAGGTGAGGGGGTGGTTTTGGGACACACGGGGTGCCTGGTTTGGGGCGCACGCAGGGGACTCGGGAGGATAGTTTGGGACACGAGGGATGGTTCGAGACACGTGGGGTGGCTGTTTTGGGACATATGAGGGAGCGGTTTAGGACCCAGGTGTTGGTTTGGGGACAGTTTGGGTCCGGTGAGGGGGCGGTTTGGGGCACACGGGGGGCGGTTTGGGACCCAGGTGTTGGTTTGGGGACAGTTTGGGTCGGGTGAGGGGCTGTTTGGGGCGCACGGGGGGCGGTTTGGGGGTCGGGTGTTGGTTCGGGGACAGTTTGGGTCCGGTGAGGGGCGGTTCGGGGCTCGGGGGCTGTTTCGGGCACACGGGGCGGTCCCGGAGCCGCTCCTCCCGCGGGCCGGGGGCGGCGGCAGCGGCGCTGGCAGATAATTGCTCTCCCCGGGGAGTTTTGTCTTCCCCACAGCTTCTGAATGTCACTCTTTGCCGAAGTGACGCCTGTCAGCTCCGCTAATTGTTTATGAGCGCGTCATGTTCCCACCTCCGGCCGCGCTCCCGCCCACCCGCCGCGCTGGAGCGGGACCGGGCTCCGGGAACGCGCTCCGGGAATGCCCCCCGGCAATGCCCCCGGGAATGCCCCCCGGAGCCCCCCGTGCCCAGCGCGGGGCTGCCAGAGCCCGCCGGCCTCATCCCGCCCCGTTCCTGCCCCGGGAGTTCCCGGGAAGGAGCCCTCAGTGCGCATCCATGGGAGCCGGGGCAATCCCGGGAGCAATCCCGGGAGCTTTGCCGGGCGCGGCTGGGTTTTGGGGAGCTGGAGAAGCGCCCGGGATCCCTTCGTGGGGTGGGGGTTTGTGCCCGGGGGTCGGTTCTAGCGGAGCTGTGCCGGGGGAGAACGGGATCTCCCCGGGAATCGGGGGCTGCCCCCCTGCCCGGGACCCCCGGCTCACGGCACCTCCCCCCGGCAGCCCTGGGGCTTCCCGGCCCGCGAGTTCCTGCGGAGGAAGCTGATCGGGAAGGAGGTTTGCTTCACCGTGGAGTACAAGACCCCGCAGGGCCGGGAGTACGGCATGGTGTACCTGGGGAAAGGTGAGTGTGGGTGTACCTGGGGAAAGGTGAGTGTGGGTGTACCTGGGGAAAGGTGAGTGTGGATGGGGAAAGGTGAGTGTGGATGTACCTGGGGAAAGGTGAGTGTGCCTGGGGAAAGGTGAGTGTGGATGGGGAAAGGTGAGTGTGGATGTACCTGGGGAAAGGTGAGTGTGCCTGGGGAAAGGTGAGTGTGGATGGGGAAAGGTGAGTGTGGATGTACCTGGGGAAAGGTGAGTGTGGGTGTACCTGGGGAAAGGTGAGTGTGGGTGTACCTGGGGAAAGGTGAGTGTGGGTGTACCTGGGGAAAGGTGAGTGTGGATGGGGAAAGGTGAGTGTGCCTGGGGAAAGGTGAGTGTGCCTGGGGAAAGGTGAGTGTGGATGTACCTGGGGAAAGGTGAGTGTGCCTGGGGAAAGGTGAGTGTGGGTGGGGAAAGGTGAGTGTGCCTGGGGAAAGGTGAGTGTGGATGGGGAAAGGTGAGTGTGGATGTACCTGGGGAAAGGTGAGTGTGGGTGGGGAAAGGTGAGTGTGCCTGGGGAAAGGTGAGTGTGGATGGGGAAAGGTGAGTGTGGGTGTACCTGGGGAAAGGTGAGTGTACCTGGGGAAAGGTGAGTGTGGGTGGGGAAAGGTGAGTGTGCCTGGGGAAAGGTGAGTGTGGGTGGGGAAAGGTGAGTGTACCTGGGGAAAGGTGAGTGTGGGTGGGGAAAGGTGAGTGTACCTGGGGAAAGGTGAGTGTGCCTGGGGAAAGGTGAGTGTGGGTGGGGAAAGGTGAGTGTGCCTGGGGAAAGGTGAGTGTGGGTGTACCTGGGGAAAGGTGAGTGTGCCTGGGGAAAGGTGAGTGTGGGTGTACCTGGGGAAAGGTGAGTGTGGATGTACCTGGGGAAAGGTGAGTGTGCCTGGGGAAAGGTGAGTGTGCCTGGGGAAAGGTGAGTGTGCCTGGGGAAAGGTGAGTGTGGGTGGGGAAAGGTGAGTGTGGATGTACCTGGGGCAAGGTGGGTCTGGTGGGAGCACCGGGGGAGGTTTGGGGTGGGTTGGGATGTGCCAGCAGCAGGAGGATGCCTGCCTGCTTTTCCATCACTTTTCCATCACTTTTCCATCGCTTTTCCATCGCTTTTCCGTCGCTTTTCCGTCGCTTTTCCGTCGCTTTTCCGTCACTTTTCCGTCACTTTTCCGTCACTTCTCCATCACTTCTCCATCACTTCTCCATCACTTCTCCATCACTTTCCCATCACTTTCCCATCACTTTCCCATCACTTTTCCATCACTTTTCCATGATTTTTTCCTGGCCCCAGCTTTGGGCGGGGCGTGGGGGGTGCCCGGCTTTCCTCAGCTCCAGCCCTGCTCTCCCTGCTCCTGGAGCTTTCCTTGGCTCAACCCGGAATGTCTTACACCCAAATCCGGCTGGAAAACCTCCTTTTGGTGGGGGTGGCGTGGGAGAGTGGAGGTGTCGGGATACGCTGTGACAGCATTCCCGCTTTCCCGTGGATTCCGGGTTTTGGGAGGGGGGCAGTGCCCGCTGCTGATCCAGAGCTCCTGGCCACAAGGTTCCCGGGAGGCTCGCAGGGCCCAGCTCATCCCGCCGAGCCTTCCCTGTTCCCCTGGAGCTGGGGATGTTCGGGATGCAGCGGGATGCCGCCAGGCTCGGATGCAGCGGCACAGCGCTGCAATCCCGTGGGAAGGAGGGAAGGAGCGGGCACAGGAAAGCGGCGCCCGGGGGCTGCTGAATTTTGGGGGAAGTCCCTGGGGAGCCCCGAAGGGTCTGGGGCGGGGTTGGGTGCCCTCAGCCCCACATCCCTGCAGAGTTGGCTGTTTTCCATGTGGGAACGGGCTGGAAAGGGAAAGTGGGTGCTCCGGGGGTTTTCCCGGTGGCACTCGGAGCCTTTCCATGGCACTCAGGACCTTTCCTGGCACTCAGACCCTTTCCTGGCATTCCCATGGCGCTCTGAGCCTTTCCATGGCACTCAGGACCATTCCCTGGCACTCAGACCCTTTCCTGGCACTCCCATGGCACTCAGGACCATTCCCTGGCACTCAGGACCATTCCTGGGCACTCAGAACCTTTCCTGGCACTCCCATGGCACTCAGGACCATTCCCATGGCACTCAGAGCCTTTCCTGGCATTCCCTGGCACTCAGGACCATTCCCATGGCACTCAGAGCCTTTCCTGGCATTCCCTGGCACTCAGGACCATTCCTGGGCACTCAGAGTCTTTCCTGGCATTCCCTGGCACTCAGGACCATTCCTGGGCACTCAGAGCCTTTCCTGGCATTCCCTGGCACTCAGGACCGTTCCCTGGCACTCCGAGCCTTTCCCAGAGCGGGAGCAGGGATCATCCAGCCGGCGTTGCTGGCGTCCCGGGCCGATCCCGAGGCCGCTGCCGAGGCCGATCCCGAGGCCCATCCCGAGGCCCATCCCAAGGCCGATCCCGAGGCCGATCCCAAGGCCGGCCGCATGGAGCCGTGGGCTCTGCCTGGAGGGACAGTTGAGGGGCGCCGGGCTGGGGCCAGAGGCTCCCTGCGTCTCCGGGCTCTGAGGGTCCACGGCCCGGCCGGAGAGCCCGGGATGCCGCTGCCTCCGGCTCCCCGAGGAGCAGCAGAGCGTTCCCGGGAAGGCTGGAGCTCCTCCTGGGAGGTTTCTGGAGGTTTCTCCGCTGGATGTGCCTGCGGCGGGCGCTGCCAGCCCCTCGCTGCTCCCAGCCCATCCCAGGGTCCGGGTTGATGATCCCTGTGGGTCCCTTCCCACTCAGGATATTCCGTGATGCGTTCCTGAGCTCCCAGGGAGCTGCGGGAGGAGGGGTTGGAATCGGAATCGTTTTGGTTGGAAAAGACCCCCCTCCCTCCCCCCCCGAAATTCCAAGATCATGGAATCCGGTGTTGGATTTGAATCTTTGATTTGGGGAGCTGCTGCTCTGCTCTGCCCCCGAGCCCCCCTGCAGCCTGGGCCGTCCTGGTTTTCCGGGAATAAAGCTGGGAAGGCTTTGGCCTCTCCCGGTGCCGTCCCCATCCCTGCTGCAGCCCAGCCTGGAACAGCGCGGGCGGGAGCAATGAGGCAGAAGATGTTCCCTGATGAAGTTTGTCAGGGTTTAAGCACCGTCGGTGTGGGAACGCTGTGACACATTCCCTGCCAGCCCGGCGGCAGCAGCTCCTGCACCGGGAGGGATGGGGCCAGGCTGGATCCGGGCGGTGAGGGACAGCCAGGCCAAGTGCCAGCTGCCGCCCTGGGCTCAGCCCGAGCCCCTGCAGCGCTCCAGGCCGGGCAGAGGGGCTGGAAAGCTGGGAAAGGCCCTGGGGATGCTGTGCCAGCAGCTGGACACCAGCCCGGGGTGCCCAGGGGGGCAGGAGGCCCATGGGCCCTGGGCTGTGGCACCCCAGGGTGGGCACAGCCCCGGGCAGGGACTGTCCCCTGTGCTGGCCCTCCTGAGGGACCCCCTGGAATCCTGGGGGCAGCTCTGGAGAGCCCTGGAGGGGCTGGAGCGTGTGCAGGGAATGGGGCTGGGAAGGGTCTGGAGCCCCAGGAGGGGCTGAGGGAGCTGGGCAAGGGGCTGAGCCTGGAGAAAAGGAGGCTCAGGGGGGACCTGGTGGCTCTGCACAAGTCCCTGCCAGGAGGGGACAGCCGGGGGGTCGGGCTGTGCCGCCAGGGGACAGGGACAGGAGCAGAGGGAACGGCCTCGGGGAGCCTCAGGGTGGCCAGCAGCAGGAATTTCCCCATGGAAAGGGGCTCAGGAGCTGCCCAGGTGGGGGGAGGGGGGGCAGTGGTGTCCCCAGGAGAGCCCTGGGCGTGTTCCTGCGCTGCTTCCCCGGGATCGCTGGGAATGCTGCCCCATTCCCGTGCCCCTCTCACCCTGCTGCTCCTCTCCTCTCACAGACACCAGTGGGGAGAACATTGCCGAGTCCCTGGTGGCCGAAGGATTGGCTTCCCGGCGGGAGGGGGTCCGAGCCAACAAGTACGTGCACAGCTCCCACCCCAATCCCGATCTCGATCCCGGGCTGGTGCTCCGGCCATGGAGCCGTTGGATCCCTGGGCTCCCGAGGTGCCCACGTTCCATGGCATCCCCGGGGTGTCCCGTGGGGGGTGGAGGGGCTGGGCAGGGGCTGCCCCCTCCCCCGGGGTGATGCCGAGGCTCCGGGGCTGTGTCCAGGGACTCTCCCGTGCCTCTGAAGTCACACCTGGGGTGGGATTGAATCCCTTAAATTCCCACTGGAAGAGGAGGTGCTGGGACATTCCTGGAGCTGGATCTGGCGGGGTGATCCCTGTGCCAGCAGAGCTGGGCCTTTTCCTGGGCTCCCTCACATCCCAGGGCATGGGAGAGGCCTGGGCTGTGCATCCATGGGGACAGGGATCCCATTCCAAAGGTGCAGGGCAGTCCCAGGGTGGGGTCAGCCTCATCTGCAGGGTCATGGAATGGTTTGGGTGGGGAGGGACCCCAGAGCCCCCCAGGGCCACCCCTGCCATGGCAGGGACACCTCCCACTGTCCCCAGCCCAGCCCCAGTGTTCAGCCTGGCCTTGGACATTCCAGGGATCCAGGGGCAGCCCCGGCTGCTCTGTGCACCCTGTGCCACGTCCCTGCATTTCTTGTGCCAGGGCTGTGAGGGGATCGTGGTCCCTTTCGTGGCCCTTCAGTGGCCTCCTGTGTGTGCAGGGCCGGGATGATCCATGGATTCCCATGGAACGCGCCTTCCCCGCCCTCCCAAACGTTCCCTCGGGGGGCACAAAGCCGCCTCTGGAAGGGTTCCTGGGCTCACCCTCCCGGCTCCGTGGGATGAGGCGCCTCCAGCTGCGTTCCCGCCGGGCTGGGCGCTGGGGGCAGCGCCCGGGTTTGGTGGGGCTGGGAGTGAGCGGAGCCCCAGAAGCGCCCGGGAGAGGGCGATTCCCGGGAATGAGGCCCGGCCTGTCCCGCAGCCCCGAGCAGAGCCGGCTGGCCGAGCTGGAGGAGCAGGCCCGCAGTGCCAAGAAGGGCATGTGGAGCGAGGGCTCGGGCTCCCACACCGTGCGGGACCTCAAGTACACCCTGGAGAACCCCCGGCACTTCGTGGACTCCCTGCACCAGAAGCCTGTCAATGGTGGGGTGTCCCCGTGTCCCCGTGTCCCTGTGTCCCCATATCCCTGTGTCCCCTGTCCATATGCCCCGGTGTTCTCCCGCCTCTGTATCCCCATGTCCTCATGTCCCCCTGTCCCCAAATCCCTGTGTCCCCCTGCCCCATGTCCCCTGTGTTCCCCATGTCCCTGTGTCCTCTGTCCCCATGTCTTTGTCCCTGTGTCCCCATATTCCCATGTCCCCCTCTCCCCCCATCCCCATGTCCCTGTGTCCTCGTGTCCCCATGTCCCTGTCCCCATGTCCCTGTGTCCCCTGTGTTCTCCTGCCCCCGTGTCCCCAGCCCAGTGGGACGAGCTCCGGTGTCACTCTGCAGCCATCATCGAGCACGTGCGGGACGGCAGCGTGGTGAGAGCCCTGCTCCTGCCCGACCACTACCTGGTCACCGTCATGCTCTCGGGGATCAAGGTGAGCCCCTTCCCTCTGCCGGATTCCCTCTGCTGGATTCCCACAGCCGGATTCCCACTGCCCGATACCCACTGCCCAATTCCCGCTGCCCAGCTCCTTCCTTGTCCGAGCTCCTCGGCACCTGCGGCTCTCTGGGTCCCAGGGCCACAGCAGGGAGGGATGGAGGGACATCCTTGTCACCTGCTGGGCTGCAGTACCAGGCTGGGAGGACCCGCTGGGATGGGGACAGCTGTGCTGTGCCTGGGGCTCTCAGACACCCTGGGCAGGATTGTGCTGGGAGTTCACGGAATCCCTGAGGCTGGAAAAGCCCATCCCAGCCCATCCAGTGCCAGCTGTGCCCCATGCCCACCTCGTCCCCAGCCCAGAGCACTCAGTGCCACCTCCAGGAATTCCCTGGACACCTCCAGGGATGGGCACTGCAGACTCCCCTGGGCAGCTCCTGAGCCCCTTTCCATGGGGAAATTCCTGCTGCTGGCCAAGTTCAAGGAACCACAGACTATTTTGGGTGGGAAGGGACCCCAGAGCCCCCCAGGGCCACCTCTGCCGTGGCAGGGACACCTCCCGCTGTCCCAGGCTGCTCCAGTCCTTCCTTGGACATTCCAGGGATCCAGGGGCAGCCACAGCTGCTCTGGCAATCCCAGCCCGGGCAGCAACTCCCAATGTCCCAATGTCCCACGCAGCCCTGCCCTGTGGCAGTGGGAAGCCATTCCCTGTGTCCTGTCCCTCTGTCCCTTGTCCCCAGCCCCTCTGCAGCTCTCCTGGAGCCCCTTGTGGCCCTGGAATGTGCTGGAAGCTCTCCCTGGAGCCTTTCCCTGTCCGGGTGAGCCCCCCCAGCTCTCCCAGCCTGGATCCCTGGGAGCTGAGGGGCTCCAGCCCTGGAGTAGCTCCAGGGCCTCTCTGGACTCTCCAGCAGCTCCAGGTCCCTGTCCGGGCTCCCCTGAGCCGGAGCTGGTCCTTGTTTCCCAGGGCACTCAGAGGGCTCTGTCCTTACTCACATTCCCGGATTTCAGCCCCGAAACGCCCCCGGAGCCGGGGAATGGGGGCAGTATTCCCGGGGAAGGGGTTTCCCGCTCTCTCCCCAAGGTTTTGGGGCCCGTCCCGCTCCCTGAGCGTCCCCATGTCCCGCAGTGTCCCACCTTCAAGCGCGAGGCTGACTCGGAGGTGCCGGAGCCGTTCGCGGCCGAAGCCAAATTCTTCACGGAGTCCCGGCTGCTGCAGAGGGACGTGCAGATCGTCCTGGAGAGCTGCCACAACCAGAACATCCTGGGCACCATCCTGCACCCGGCAAGTGGCGCTGGGGACGCTCCTGGGGGTCGCTGGGGGCTCCCAGAGGGGGGACTGGGAGTTGTGGTGGATTTGGGAGATCCCAGTGGATTTGGGGGATCCTGGTCCATGTGAGGAGGGCAGAGCCCGGGGAGTCACTGGAATTTTTGGGCTCTTTCCCAGTGGATTTGTGGAATCCTGGTGAGTGTGAGGAGGGCAGAGCCCGGGGGGGTCACTGGGATTTTTGGGTTCTTTCCCGGTGGATTTGTGGGATCCTGGTGAGTGTGAGGAGGGCAGAGCCCGGGGGGTCACTGGGATTTTTGGGCTCTTTCCCGGTGGATTTGTGGAATCTTGGTGAGTGTGAGGAGGGCAGAGCCCAGGGGGGTCACTGGGATTTTTGGGCTCTTTCCCGGTGGATTTGTGGGATCCTGGTGAGTGTGAGGAGGGCAGAGCCCGGGGGGTCACTGGGATTTTTGGGCTCTTTCCCGATGGATTTGGGAGATCCTGGTCACTGGTGGGGTCTCCAGTAGCACTGGGAGCTCAGGGGACACTGAAGGGGCTGTGCAGGTCCCCCCCAGCAGGGACAGGGACAGGGACAGGCCCCGGGGTGACCCTGCTGACCCCGGGGTGACCCTGCTGACCCCGGGGTGACCCTGCTGACCCCGGGGTGACCCTGCTGACCCTGGGGGTGACCCTGCTGACCCTGGGGGTGACCCTGCAGACCCCGGGGTGACCCTGCAGACCCCGGGGTGACCCTGCTGACCCCGGGGTGACCCTGCTGACCCCGGGCCCTCTTCTGCTCCCACAGAACGGGAACATCACGGAGCTGCTGCTGAAGGAGGGCTTTGCCCGCTGTGTGGATTGGTCCATCGCCGTCTACACCCGCGGCGCCGACAAACTGCGCGCGGCCGAGAGGTGGGTGGGGGTCCCAGTGATCCCAGCTGATCCCAGTGCTCCCAGCTGATCCCAGTGATCCCAGCTGATCCCACTGCTCCCAGCTCTTCCAGTGCTCCCACTGATCCCGTCTGATCTCACTGTTCCCACTGTTCCCAGTGCTCCCACTGATCCCAGTGCTCCCAACTCTTCCCACCGCTCCCAGCCGTTCCCAGTGCTCTCAGCTGATCCTGCTGATCCCATCTGTTCCCAGCTGATCCCAGCTGTTCCCAGTGTTCCCAGCTGATCCCATCTGTTCCCAGTGTTCCCAGCTGTTCCCAGTGCTCTCAGCTGATCCCGCTGATCTCATCTGTTCCCATCTGTTCCCAGCTGATCCCGCTGATCCCATCTGTTCCCAGCTTATCCCAGCTGATCCCATCTGTTCCAAGTGTTCCCAGCTGTTCCCAGTGCTCTCAACTGATCCCAGTGATCCCATCTGTTCCCAGTGTTCCCAGCTGATCCCGGTGATCCCATCTGTTCCCAGCTGATCCCGGCTGTTCCCAGTGCCCCCAGCTGCATCCATGGGGTGCCCAGAGCAGCCCCAGCTGCGTGCGGCTCATCCCGGCTGGGATTGCTGGATCTCCCCTCCATCTCTCCCCGGGGCTCTGCTGGGAGTGCCCCTCCCCTCCCCTCCCCTCCCCTCCCCCGCCCGGGGGGCAGGTCGGGGTGTCGCGGCGCCGCGTCCCACTGTCCCCGCCCCGGCAGGTTTGCCAAGGAGCGCAAGCTGAGGATCTGGAGGGATTACGTGGCCCCCACGGCAAACCTGGACCAGAAGGACAAGCAGTTCGTGGCCAAGGTGAGCGGGGCCGGGGGCGCGGGGCGGGGCGCCCGGCTCCCGGGCCGGCCTCTCGGTGCGCTGGCACAGAGCACGGAGGGATTTCCGCGGGCGCTCCGGGCGCTCCGGACGGGCTGCGCTGGAAGAGGTGCCGGGAGAAGGGAAGGAGCCGAGAGGGGCCTTGGCTTGGGGGCAGGGACGGGCGCCGTGCCCGCCCCGCGCTCGGGGGCCGCAGGGATGGGCTGGCACCGTGAGGGATCCCCGATCCTCCCGGGGGAATGGCTGCCCCAGGGATCCATTCCCGATCCTCCCGGGGGAATGGCTGCCCCAGGGATCCATTCCCGGTGTTCCCAGGGGAATGGCTGCCCCAGGGATCCATTCCCGGTGTTCCCGGGGGAATGGCTGCCCCAGGGATCCATTCCCGGTGTTCCCAGGGGAATGGCTGCCCCAGGGATCCATTCCCGGTGTTCCCGGGGGAATGGCTGCCCCAGGGATCCATTCCCGATCCTCCCGGGGGAATGGCTGCCCCAGGGATCCATTCCCAGTGTTCCCAGGGGAATGGCTGCCCCAGGGATCCATTCCCAATGTTCCATGTGGATCCCTGTCCGTGGATTCCATGTGGATCCCTGTCCATGGATTCCATGTGGATCCCTGTCCGTGGATTCCATGGGGATCCCTGTCCATGGATTCCATGTGGATCCCTGTCCGTGGATTCCATGGGGATCCCTGTCCCGGTCCAGGGGGAGGTGAAGCTGCGTGGGAGGATCCCGGGTGGGATGCGGGAGCTGCGGGATCCGGGCGGGATCTCTGGGATCAGCCCCACTAGATGGAGCTGCCGCCTCGCCCAGGCAGCGGCCGCGCCTCCGGAGCTGCGGGAATTTCCCTGGGAATGGGCAGCAGCCGCGGTTCTTGGAAAGCCGGGCTGGTGCCTGCGCAGGGCGGGATCCTGCCCCGGGAGCGTCATTCCCACTGCTCCTGGGGAAATGCAGGGATGGGATCGAGCCTGGAGGATCTCGGGGGAATGCAGGAATGGGATCAATCCTGGAGGATCCTGGGGAAATGCAGGGATGGGATTGAGCCTGGAGGATCCTGGGGAAATGGAGGGATGGGATCAATCCTGGAGGATCCTGGGGAAATGCAGGGATGGGATCAATCCTAGAGGATCCTGGGGAAATGCAGGGATGGGATCAATCCTGGAGGATCCTGGGGAAATGCAGGGATGGGATCAATCCCGGAGGATCCTGGGGAAATGCAGGGATGGGATCAATCCTGGCTGATCCTGGGGAATGCAGGGATGGGATCAATCCTGGAGGATCCTGGGGAAATGCAGGGATGGGATCAATCCTGGAGGATCCTGGGGAAATGCAGGGATGGGATCGAGCCTGGCTGATCCTGGGGAATGCAGGGATGGGATCAATCCTGGCTGACCCTGGGGGGCTCCTGGCTGCCGGGGGTTGGCCGGGGCAGAGATGGAAATCCTCTGGAGCTGCCGGTTCATCCAGGAGCTCCTGTGGCCGCTCCAGCCTCATCCATGTGCCGCTGCTCCCTGTGGCACCGTCGGCTCGTGCCCGCTGGGATGCGCTTGGGAATGGCTCCTGTGGCCGGGATGTGCCCGGCCCAGCAGCGGAGCTCCCCAAACCTCCGCCGGGCAGGAAGGGTTTGCTGGGCATTCCCTGGGGGAGCAGTGCGGGCACGCGGAGCTCGGAGCGGCTCCGGGAGGCCGGGATCGGGAGCCCATCCCTTGGGATCGGGAGCCCATCCCTGGGGATCGGGCCGCGGCTGTCCCCTCCCCGTGGCGGTGACAAATGCCACCCGAGCAGGTGTCCCGTGGGCACGCAGGGCTGGAACGCCGGGAAGCGCCGCTGGCAGCGGCTGCCACCGGAGCCGTGCCAGGAGCCGTGCCAGGAGCCGTGCCAGGAGCCGTGCCAGGGCCGTCAGTCACGCTCCGCTCAGCTGCCGGAGGGGGCGGCTGGATGCTCCCGGCGCTTCCCAAATGCCGCGATTTTGTGGGATAGCGGCAGGCGGGGCGCAGCCCAGTCTGGGCCCGGGGCTGCCTTTGGGGTCAGCAGCATCTCCGCCCCGTCCCCCCGGAGCAGCGCGGATCCAGCTTTCCCCTGGGAATGAGCCCAGGGCAGTGGGATCCCCCCGGCTTGGGGGGCAGGCTGCCCCCCAGTTCCCTGGCCCTGCGGGATCCCGGCAGGATCCGCATTCCCTGGGAGCCCCCCCACAGGCGGCAGAGCACCACGTCCTGCTTTTTGGGGAGGAGGCGTGGAATTTCTTGGAATTTCTCCTCTTGGGTCGATCCCCGCTCTTTACTCAGGGCTCTGGAATTTGGCCCGTGGCAGCCCCCCACCCCCCACACATTTCGGTGTCACTTCGGGGTTTTATTTTATTTTATTTTATTTTATTTTATTTTATTTTATTTTATTTTATTTTATTTTATTTTTATTTTTTAATTTTTTAAATTTTCATTTATTTTTATTTTATTTTATTTTATTTTATTTTATTTTATTTTATTTTATTTCCATTCGCCCGGAATCGCAGGCGCCAGGAAAAAATCAGGACAGCTGCCCACACGGGTCCCGCAGCTGGGCACGTGCCCGGCCTCCCCGGGGCCGGTGCCGGTGCCGGTGCCGGTGCCGGTGGCGGGGCCGGGCACGGAGCGGGTGGGCAGGGACGGCGCCGGAGCCGCCTCCGTGCTCGGCACAACGGGGCTCGTTGGCAGCGGCAGAGCTGACGCAGGAGCTGCCGGAGGGGGGCTGCGAGGGGAGGAGGAGGAGGAGGAGGAGGAAGATCCCAACCTGCCTTTGCACCGTTGATCGACCGCGGCGAATGGGCTCCGGCTGATTTTGGCGGCGCTGGGGGCGCGGGGCCGGGCTCGGGGGGCAGGGGAGGCCCGGCCTCCACCGTGGGTCCGGCGCTGGCGAAGCGGCCGGGAGAAGCGCGGAGGAAGGGAAATGTCCGAGGGGCTGGAGGCTCTCTCCCGGAATCCCTGCGTCAGCTCGTCTGGGAGCGGCGGGATTTGGGACGCGCTGCGGAGCCGTGCAGGCGTTAGGCTGGGAGCCGTCCTCTGCGGGGGGGGCTGCGTCAGCCCGCTCCCGGCCCCCCTGCATCGCCCTCGGGGGGCTCCCCGCGCTGCCCCCGGCCCGTGTCCCGGCGTCCCCTCCTGCTCCGGCCGATGGGGCTGAGCCCGGCGCCCATCCTTTGATCCTCCTGGCTTTTATTCCCTTTGCTGGCAGCTCTGCTCGCGGCCAGAGCTCGGTGGGATGTGCCAGAGCCGAGCCCGGGAGCTGCTCCCGAGCTGAGCCGAGCGCCAGACCCTGCCCTGGCCCCTCTGAAGGACATTTTGGGATGGACTGGAGACTCGACCCTCTCCTGGTGCTGGGCTCTTGCTCCCCGAGTGCCACCATCCTTGCTGGGGTGCAGGAGGTCACCCTCAGCTTTGGGGATGCTCCCCATGCATCCCAGGAGTGGATGCTGTCCCAGGAGCACGGCAGTCGGGAGTTTTGGGAGCTGGGACACGTTCCCACGGTCCCCAGGCGTGGGGGTCCTTGTCCCCCCCAGCTCCCAGGGAAAGCATCCCTAAAGGTGGAGTCGCTGGCACCACGAGGTCCCATCCCAGCACCCCAGTGTCACATCCCGGCACCCCAGTGTTACCTGCCAGCACCCCAGTGTCACATTCCGGCATCCCAAGGTCACATCCCAGTATTCCAGTGTCACCTCCCAGCACCCCAGTGTCACATCCCGGCACCCCAGTGTTACCTGCCAGCACCCCAGTGTCACATCCCGGCATCCCAAGGTCACATCCCAGTATTCCATTGTCACCTCCCAGCACCCCAGTGTCACATCCCGGCACCCCAGTGTTACCTGCCAGCACCCCAGTGTCACATTCCGGCATCCCAAGGTCACATCCCAGTATTCCAGTGTCACCTCCCAGCACCCCAGTGTCACATCCCAGCACCCCAGTGTCACCTGCCAGCACCTCAGTGTCACATCCCGGCATCCCAAGGTCACATCCCAGTATTCCAGTGTCACCTCCCAGCACCCCAGTGTCACATCCCAGCACCCCAGTGTCACCTGCCAGCACCCCAGTGTCACATCCCGGCATCCCAAGGTCACATCCCAGTATTCCAGTGTCACCTCCCAGCACCCCAGTGTCACATCCCAGCACCCCAGTGTCACCTGCCAGCACCCCAGTGTCACATCCCGGCATCCCAAGGTCACATCCCAGTATTCCAGTGTCACCTGCCAGCACCCCGATGTCCCCGGATCGGGTCACAGCCGTGCGGCTGCTCTGTGTCTGTCCCTGGCTGTTCCCATGCTTTGGGATCAGCGTTTGGAACCGGCTGCTCCTTTAGGGCACGCCCAGGGTTTATGGGTGCTGGAGCCCCTGGAAGGGTGGAATTCCTGCTCCTCAGAGGAAGAGCTGCTTCCCTCTTCCTCCTCTTCTTCCTCCTCCTCCTGGGGCTGGAGCAGCCGGCCCGGGAGGTTTTGTGCCCTGTACTGGTCCCAGTTCTGCCCAGCCCTCTGTGCCCTCAATACTGGGGACAAGCAAAGCCCGGGGTGGAAAACGGGAGGCTTCGTTGGGATCAGCTCTTGGCAGCGAGGGGAAAAATCTTCCCTGACAAATGTGGACAAGGGCCGCGAGCTCCGTGCCCGGGAGCGGCGATGGGATGGGGGTGACCAGGGTGGCCGGAGCCGCGGGGACATTCCCCCGCTGCCCTCCCTGCTCCCGGCCCGGGGGACGTGGGAGGCAGCAGCCGGAGCGTGCTGGCTCTGCAAGAAACAGCTGCAGAGCTTTAAAAAAATAATCCTTGCAATCCTGTTATCAAAGGGCCTCTCGCAGGCGGGAGAAGCCACAATAAATATTGGATAAGGGAAGTGGACGCGGCAGGCTGGGAGCGTGGGGGGGTGGGGGATGAATGCCCCGGGCCCGGGGTGGTGCTGAGCCCCCTTGTGTGGCACTGTCACCGTGTCACCCCCCGTGACCCTCCTGCCCTCCCTGAGGCTCCAGCAGGAGGAGGGAGCGGCTGCCCAGGGAGGGTGGGGACCCGGTGTCACCCTGCCCTGTCCTGCCTGGGACCTGCTTCCCGTGGGAGCTCTGGCTCCAGGCGCCATGTCCTGCTGTGTCCCATGTCCTGTATCCCATGCCTGTGTCCCATGTCCTGTATCCCATGTCCTGCTGTGTCCCTTTGTCCTGCTGTGTCCCATGTCCTGCTGTATCCCATGTCCTGTATCCCTTGTCCTGCTGTATCCCATGTCCTGTATCCCTTGTCCTGCTGTGTCCCTTGTCCTGCTGTGTCCCATGTCCTGCTGTATCCCGTGTCCTGTATCCCTTGTCCTGCTGTGTCCCTTGTCCTGCTGTGTCCCTTTGTCCTGCTGTGTCCCATGTCCTGCTGTATCCCATGTCCTGTATCCCATGTCCTGTATCCCATGTCCTGCTGTGTCCCTTTGTCCTGCTGTGTCCCTTGTCCTGCTGTATCCCGTGTCCTGTATCCCATGTCCTGTATCCCATGTCCTGCTGTGTCCCTTGTCCTGCTATATCCCATGTCCTGTATCTCACATCCTGTCATATCCCATGTCCTGTATCCCTTGTCCTGTGTCCCATGTCCTGTATCCCATGTCCTGTATCCCTTGTCCTGCTGTGTCCCATGTCCTGCTATATCCCATGTCCTGTATCCCACATCCTGTCGTATCCCACATCCTGTCGTATCCCATGTCCTGTATCCCATGTCCCGTATCCCTTGTCCTGTGTCCCATCTCCTTCCGCGTCCCTTGTCCTCCAGTATCCCATATCCTACTGCATCCTGTGTCCTGCAGGGACCCTTTGCAGCTGGGTCAGGCCCTGCGGAGACCCTGGAGATCCCTCTTGGCTCCTGCTGCCACCCGGCTCTGTCCTGCCCGGGAGACACAATGTCCCTGCTCCCGGTGCCGTGTCCTGCTGCATCCCATATTCTGCTGCATCCTGTGCCCTACATCTGCGTCCTGCTGCATGTCCTGCTACATCCCGTCATCTGCTCCATCCGTGTCCTGCTGCATCCTACATCTGGACATCCTGCTGATGCCCTACATCCCGTGTCCTGCTGCATCTGTGTGCTGTTGCATCCTGCATCCTGCTGCATCCCATGTTCTGCTGCATTCCATGTCCTGCTGCATCCCATATCCTGCTGCATCCCATGTCCTGCTGCATCCATGTGCTGCTGCATCCCGTATTCTGCTACATCCCATATCCTGCTACATCCCGTATTCTGCTACATCCCATATCCTGCTGCATCCCATATTCTGCTACATCCCATATCCTGTTGCATCCCATATCCTGCTGCATCCCATATCCTGCTGCATCCATGTGCTGCTGCATCCCATATCCTGCTACATCCCATGTTCTCCTGTATCCTGCTACATCCCATATCCTGCTCCATCCATGTGCTGCTCCCTCCCGTGTCCTGCATCCCCCGCCGCCCGGCTCATCCCGGCGCAGGCTCCCGCGGTTGGTCCTGCCGGGAAGGAAGGGGCGCTGGGGGCCGGGCCCGGCCCCGCCGCTGCTCCCGCACGGATCCGGGCCGTGCTGGGGGCCGGAATGCCGGGAGCCGCTGGAATGCCGGGGGCCGCTGGAACGCCGGGGGCCGCTGGAACGCCGGGAGCCGCCGGCCGGCTGCTGCCTCCTGCCAGGGAACAAATGAGATGTGACCGCGGCTCCCGCGGCTCCCGCGGCTCCCAGGGAAGCATGTGCTGGATGTGTAATGGAGCGCGGGATCTGCCCCCGGAGCTGACCCGCAGCGGCCCTGGCTGCGGCAGCTCCGCTTCGCATCCCGCTTTTTCCCAAGTCTTGGGCGGGAGGAAGGAGAGAGGCCGCTCCCTCCTCGCCCCTGGATGCCCTGGAGCGTGAGATTGGATTACTCCACTTGGCAGGCGCGCGGCTTTGGGCTGCTCCTGCCGAGGAAAAGTGCGGGAGCTGGGAGCCGGGAGAGGCCGGGGCGGCGCGTTGGGCCGTTCCCGGGGACTCTGCTGTGCCCCGGCGATCCCCGGTGCCTGCTGGGATCCGAATTCCTTACATCCTGCTCTCCCTGCGGCCCAGCACGCTGGGAGGGGTGGATGTGATTGCCGGGCAAAAAGGGCTGGAGCGGGATCAGCTCCCGCCTCCCTCCACGGCTCCGGGGTGTGCGGGATTGGGATCATCGAGGATAACCAGCAGTGGGAGCCCTTTGGGCTGGGGGCGCTGGGTTGTGCTGGGAGCGGGCAGGGGAAGGTCCCGTCCAGCCAGTGGGAGAACTGGGAATGTTACACCCGAGAGTCCTGAGCTCCATTGGGATCCTCCTGCTCTCTGCCTGGAGCCAGGCTGGGAATGCTGGGAGCGTCCAGCCTGGAGAGGAGAGGATCCAGGGAGAGCTTCCAGCACATTCCAGGGCCACCAGGGGCTCCAGGAGAGCTGCCGAGGGGCTGGGGACAAGGGACAGAGGGACAGGACACAGGGAATGGCTTCCCACTGCCACAGGGCAGGGCTGCATGGGACATTGGGACATTGGGAATTGCTGCCTGGGCTGGAATTGCCAGAGCAGCTGTGGCTGCCCCTGGATCCCTGGAATGGCCAAGGCCAGGCTGGACACTGGGGCTGGAGCAGCCTGGGACAGTGGGAGGTGTCCCTGCCATGGCAGGGGTGGCCCTGGGAGGCTCTGGGGTCCCTTCCCACACAAACCATTCCAGGATTCCCTGACTTTATGATCCTGGATAGTTTGCTCCCTCCTCCCTGAGCATCATCCCTTGTCCGGTGTCCAGCAGGTGCTCCTGCTTCTCTGAAATTGCCTCTGGAATGAAACCAGGGGGCTGAGCCCTGGCACAGGACACGCACGGCTGGCAGTGCCCTGCTGTGCCACGTGTCACCATCCCAGGAGCCGCATTCCCCTGGTGACCCCCGGGGTGGGGCTGGAGCCACTCACTGTGCTGGGGAGGGAAGCCAGGGTGGCAGAGCCGGTGGCACCTGGCCCCAGGTGTGCCCAGGTGCCCTCTGTCCCCACGCTCAGCTCTGTCTCTGTCCCCAGGTGATGCAGGTGCTCAACGCCGACGCCATCGTGGTGAAGCTCAACTCCGGGGACCACAAAACCATTCACCTGTCCAGCATCCGGCCACCGCGGCTCGAGGGGGACATCGCCCAGGTGACACCGCGGGGACGGGGCACGGGGAGGGGACAGCGCCTGGGGACACTGGGGGGACAGCGCCTGGGGACACTGCGGGGCAGGGGACAGCACCTGGGGACACTGGGGGGCAGGGGACAGCGCCTGGGGACACTGCGGGGAGAGGGGACAGCGCCTGGGGACACTGGGGGGCAGGGGACAGCGCCTGGGGACACTGCGGGAACAGGGGACAGCGCCTGGGGACACTGGGGGGACAGCGCCTGGGGACACTGCGGGGACAGGGGACAGCGCCTGGGGACACTGGGGGGACAGCGCCTGGGGACACTGCGGGGACAGGGGACAGCGCCTGGGGACACTGGGGGGACAGCGCCTGGGGACACTGCGGGGACAGGGGACAGCGCCTGGGGACACTGGGGGGACAGCGCCTGGGGACAGGGAGGGGACAGGGGACAGCGCCTGGGGACACTGGGGGGACAGCACCTGGGGACACTGCGGGGACAGGGGACAGCGCCTGGGGACACTGGGGGGACAGCGCCTGGGGACACTGCGGGGACAGGGGACAGCGCCTGGGGACACTGGGGGGACAGCGCCTGGGGACACTGCGGGGACAGGGGACAGCGCCTGGGGACACTGGGGGGACAGCGCCTGGGGACAGGGAGGGGACAGGGGACAGCGCCTGGGGACACTGCGGGGCAGGGGACAGCACCTGGGGACAGGGAGGGGACAGGAAGAGGATGGGAAGGGGCCGGGCAGGGGCCAGGATCGGCTCTGTGTGGAGACCCCTCCCCGTGGGGCTCCTGCCCTCTCTGGGGTGACCAAGCCTCCCATTCCCTTCCTGTGGGAGCCCCATCCCATGGGATGCAGGGGGCCCGGGTGGGGCTGGAAGGTGCCCTGGTGGCTGCCAGGATGGAGATGGACCTGTCCCCCTTTCCGTGCCTCAGTTTCCCTCTCTGCTCCGTGGCTGCTCCCGGCCGGTGGGCGTGGGATGTTCCCTGGGGATGTGCTGTCCCTGCAGCCTCGCGTCCCGGCGCACGGGGCAGGCCCAGGGGGCTGCAGAGCTGCGGGAGATGAAGCCCAGCGTGCGAATCCTTGTGTTTCCCTTCCCCTGGGCCGCGGGGCTGGCTGGGGTCCGGGAGCTCTCCCCGCATCCCGGAGGAGCGGCTGCCGTGTCCTCGGGCTCCGGGGGACGTGGGGCTGCCTCGTGACCGGCGCTGTCAGGCTCCGACGGGCTCTTGGCGGGCGCTGGAACGTCGGGGAGGGTTTGGAAGCGTTTGGGAAGCCTCGCATTGTTCCCGCACAGTTTGCTCCCTGCTCGGCGTGTTTGAGGCTCTGTCAGGCCGAGCTCGTGGCGGGGACATGAAAGCAGCGGCGGGATGAGCCGGGGTCGGGCCCGGGGAGCGCCCTTGACCCCGCGCCGAGCTCGGGAGCTGTGCCCCAGAACGGGATGTGGCTCCCATCCCTGCGGGACGCACCGGGCGCCCTTGGCCCAGCTCGGAGCTCCGGAGCTGTGCCAGGGACGAGGAAGGACGGGGGATCAGTCCCCGTGTCACACGCAGAGTGTCCCTGGCTCCGCTCCGAGCTCGGTGCCGTGCCCGAAACCGGGATGAGGGGCTGCGCCCTGTGTCAGAGTCTCCCTCGCCCCCTCACGGCCCTGGAGCTGCTCCAGGAGCTGGGATGAGGGATTGGTCCCTCTGTCATGGAGTCTCCTTCATCCCGCTCGGAGCTCTGGGAGCCGGGATGTGACTCCGAGCCCTGTGTCCCTTTGCGGGACAGCGTTGTGGGTGCAGGAGCCGGGCACTTCCCGCTGTCTCCTGTGATCCCAGTCCAGCCGGGGCTCCTCGGGGCAAGGATTTGTCCCCGTGCCGCTGCTGTTCCCTCTGTTACTGCATTCCCTCCGCAGCTGATGCGCTCGGAGCTGTGGGATCGCAGAGCTCCCGAGACCTCCGGAGCGCCTGCCTTGTCCCTCCTCCTCCAGCACCTCTGGAAATGCCGGGAAGGCTCCTGGGAAGGCTCTGCCAGTGCACATGCTGGGGGCCAAGCCAGGATTGCTCCAAACCCACCTTTTCCAGGCTGTTTTCCATGCTGGAGCACCACGGGCCAGCCTGGCCGTGCCGGCTCCCAAGCTGACCCCGCGTTGCTGTGGGAAGTGGAATTTGGAGATTCCTGCCTGCCCGCACGCCGCCTTGTTGTGGCCAGGCGGGATTATGGAAAACTTCCCAGCTCGGCCTCTTCCCGCTGCTCCCCTGGCGTCAGCGGCACGGGGCTGGTGGCTGCCACGAGCCGGGGGCTCGGCGGGAGCAGCGGGAGCAGCGGGATCTCCTCCGGAGCGGCCGCAGTCTCCAAGGAGACTGCGGAAAGGCAGCGGCTCCCCCGCCGCGCCGCCGGATGGAGCCGCTGGAAAATCCTCGGCGGGCTCGGCGCTGCAGCCCCGGAACAGCGCGGGAGGAGCTCGGCCCCTCCCCAGCCCCGGGGCTGCCGGGGGACCCTCAATGTGGGCTCTGTCCCCCCAGGCCGCGGTGTCCCTGTGCGTGCTTGGCACTCGGGTGTCGCATCCCGGTATCCCAGTGTCACATCCCGGTATCCCAGTGTCACATCTCGGTATTCCAGTGTCGCATCCCGGTATTCCAGTGTCGCATCCCGGTATTCCAGTGTCACATCCCAGTATTCCAGTGTCACATCCTGGTATTCCAGTATTACATCCCAGCACCCCAGTGTCACATCCCGGTATTCCAGTGTCACCTCCCAGCACCCCAGTGTCACCTGCCAGCATCCCAGTGTCACATCCCGGCATCCCAAGGTCACATCCCAGTATTCCAGTGTCACCTGCCAGCACCCCGATGTCCCCGGATCGGGTCACAGCCGTGCGGCTGCTCTGTGTCTGTCCCTGGCTGTTCCCATGCTTTGGGATCAGCGCTTGGAACCGGCTGCTCCTTTAGGGCACGCCCAGGGTTTATGGGTGCTGGAGCCCCTGGAAGGGTGGAATTCCTGCTCCTCAGAGGAAGAGCTGCTTCCCTCTTCCTCCTCTTCTTCCTCCTCCTCCTGGGGCTGGAGCAGCCGGCCCGGGAGGTTTTGTGCCCTGTACTGGTCCCAGTTCTGCCCCGCTGGGGTCTCCCCAGGGTCCCTCCAGCCTGGGATGCTCCCATTAAATCCCACTTCTTTCTCCCTGGGTTTCATCCTTCCGCAGCTCCGTCGTGTTCCCGTCCCTGGCGCTGTCCTTAATTTCCTGGCGGTGCAATTAATGCCGGCTTTGCTCCTCCCCTTCCACACCAGCAGTTCAAATTATGGAGAAAAATATCCAAGAATTGGCACGAGGGACCAAGCCGGCCCTCGCTGGGGCTTGGGAAGGGGACGCCCATCCCGGCTGCTGTTCCAGAGGTGGATCCGGAGCTCAGGGAGCGTGCACGCTCCTGTTCGTGGATCGAACGTCAGCTTGGACATCTCTCCACGGGCACGCGGAATGCGTCAGGATTTACGGGATATTCATGGGAATGTTGATAACGCCTGAGCGTTTATTGAAAACCCGCCACTGCAGGGGTTTGGGCTCTGCTCCCAGGGACAGGAGCAGAGGGAGCGGCCTCGGGGAGGCTCAGGGTGGCCAGCAGCAGGAATTTCCCCATGGAAAGGGTGCTCAGGCCTTGGCAGGGGAAACCTGGAGTCGCCATCCCTGGGAGTGTCCAGGGAATTCCTGGAGGTGGCACTCAGGGCTCTGGGCTGGGGACAAGGCGGGGATCAGACACAGCAGGGACTTGGTGACCTTGAAGGGCTTTTCCAGCCTCAGCGATCCCAGGATTCCGTGATCCATATAAATTCTAGGACCATCCATACCTTTATTTAATCTAAAATAGAAAACGGATTAAATTCAGTGTAGGGCTGATCCCAGGCTCCCCTGGAAGGTTTTTTTTCCCCCCCCAGTGCCCCTTTGTGGGCTTTTCCCACCCTGTCATCCCCGCCGGAGCAGGAGCCCCGGGACGTGGCAGCTCCGTCGGGAATCCCATCCCAACCTGCCGAGCGCTAATTGCTCCCACGGCTCCGGCTGGAGGAGATGGGAAGTGACAGACGGAAAAGGGAGTGCGATGGAATCCTGCAGCCTTTCATCTCCAGCCTTTCATCTCCCGGCGTTGGATGAATCCCGGGAGCGACGGCCGGGAACGTCCCCAGCGCTCAGCTCTGTCCGGGAGCATCACGGATGGGCTTGGAGATGGATCTGCCGCTGCTCCGGGGCGGCACTGGCGCCATGGGCCACGGGAACAGCTGGAAGACCTCACCTGGATGGCTGGAATCTTGGTCAGAACAGCTGGGAACTCGCTGGAAGGGCTGGAAAACCTCACTGGAAGAGTTGGAAACTTTTACTGGGATACATGGAAACTCACTGGAGTGCCTGGAATACCTCACTGGAATGGCTGGAAAACCTCACTGGAATGGCTGGACACTCACTGGGATGGCTGGAAAACCTCACTGGAATGGCTGGACACTCACTGGGATGGCTGGAAAACCTCACTGGGATGGCTGGACACTCACTGGAAGGGCTGGAAAGTCACTGGGATGGTTGGAACTTTACTGGAATGGCTGGAAAAACTTAACTGGAAGGGCTGGAGACTCTTACTGGGATGACTGGAATCTCTCCTTGGGAAGGCTGGAATCCCTCCCTGGGATGGCTGGAATCTCTCCCTGGATTGTGGCCCCAGCTGGGGCTGCGGATGTGGGATTCTGCAATCCTTGGGATGCTCCAGGTGCCTGTGGATCCAGGAAGCCGTTCCCAAGGCACTCAGCGCTCAGCCCCCGAGCCCTGTGGTGGGGTTTGGGATCCATCCATTTTGGAGATGGATCCGTCCTCCCCGGAGCGGTTTGCTGGCCTTGGATCCATCCAGAGGTGGAGCTGAGCCGCGTCTGGCAGTTCCATGGGATGGAATTCCGGAAGAGCCAATTCCTGGGAAGAGCGCGAGAGGCTCAGACCCCCTGGATCCACCTGCGGTGATTCTGCCTCAGAGCTTCCCTGGGTGTCAGTGCCACCACCATTCCCAGAGTTTGGGTTGTTTCCGCGCCCTTCTCCAGCCACCAGCGCGTTCCCGTGGACAGCCACACTCTGGGCCCCATCGGCCTCTCCGGCGGAATTTTCTGGATTGCGGCAGTCGCAGCACGAATCTGCTCCAACCCCCCAATTTATCTAAATCGATCTCTTAATTGGGAATTCTCTGGAGGAGGGGGAGTCGAACACACGGATCCTGATTCACCGGGAGGAGCAGGGAACACGCGGCGTGCTGGCGGTGGGCTGGCAGTCGGGAGGCTGGAAGTGGGGCAGTGCCCCCGGCCGGGGCAGGCACGTGCGGGCTGCCGGCACTCCGGGCTTTGGGAGCTTTTGGGAGCCCTGGAAATGGCATCGGGAGCCGACATATCCCAGCTCCTCTCCCAGCTGCTCCCTGGTCCCACCTGCGCGGCTGAGATCGGGCTGGCACTGGAGGTGTGGGATTTCTACAGGGATTGTTGGGATGGCCCTGGGCCACTTCCAGATGTTTTTTCCAGGGATGCGAAGCTGGTTTTTCCCCTGCATGGTGGCTCATTCCTGTGCCTCTGCCCCACGTCAGTGCTGGGCAGGGATCCCGAGCCCCTCCAGCCGGGATTTGGGATGGAGGATCCTGGTGCTCTGCCTGCTCTGGCCTCTGGAGCAACGGGAGCCTCCCAGAGCTGCCACCACCCCGGCAGGGAAAAGCTGGTGGCACAGGAGAGCTGGAAATGGCTTGGGAAACAGAGGGAACAGATGGATTTGGGTATTTTTTTTCCCAGCTCTCAGAGGAGCTGCACGCAGGTTCCTTGGCTTTCTGCAGTGATTCCAAAGGCAGGGAGCTGCTGGATCGTCCGGGGATCAGCATCCCGGCTGGAATGTGGGACATTCCAGGGTGCTTGCTCCTGGGGGTGCTGCCACGTGGGATTCCTGTGGCACTCGGTGTCCTGCAGGTCCCCGTGGCTCCGGGGTTCCGGCTGCTCCCTCTCAAATCCAGTGTCTGACTCCTTGCATTCTGGATTTTTGTGTCCCTCATTCCCTTGGGAGCCGTGGGGGATGTGGCTGCTCCCGCTGCTCATCCCGCCACATTCCAGCAGATTTCAGGGAGTGTTCTTACCCAAACGCATCAAAGCTGCAGCTTCCTCTGCTGCTTCCCCTGCCCCTCGCTGGTTCCCGGGATATTTCTGTGGGATTGGAAGGGCTCTGTACCAACGACCTGCCTGGAGCTCCGCCAGCCCCGCCGGCGGCAGGATGGGCAGGGAACGACCTTGGGGCCAAGGGCAGCTCCGCTTTTGAGGCTGTTCCAGTTTGGATTTATAACCCTGCGGGAGAGCCGGGAAAAGGAGCTGGGAAAGATCCCATCCCACCCATTTTTAGCAATCCCAGCTGCTCCGTCCCTGGAAAAGAGCTGCTGCTGCCGGCTCCGAGCCACCCTGGATACCCGTGGAGAGGCTGGGGTGCCGTGGGTGCCCGGCGGGTGCCGCTCGGTGGGTGCCGCTCGACAGATGGTCTGCAGGTGTCCGCCGGGAGCTTTTCCAGGGAGGAGCCAGCTGGATTTTGGGAAGAGGGCGGCTGCACGGCTTTGGCAGCGCCGTGCCGGGAGCTGGGAACGTTCCCGGGGCCCTGCAGAGGCTGCGCTGGCACCCTCGGGAGCGCGGGCGATGCCACAGCCCTGCCAGGCGAGGGCCGGGAGGAGGGGCTGGCAGAGGGAGCGTTTTCCAGGCGGGAATGGCTCGCTGGGCTCTGCCAAAACCCTCCGGAGGGATGGAAGCGCCGGCACAAATCCCCGGCGCTGTGGCTGCCCCTGGATCCCTGACCAAGGCCAGGCTGGACACTGGGGCTGGGCTGGGGACACTGGGAGCTGTCCCTGCCATGGCAGGGGTGGCACTGGATTGTCCCTAAGGTCCCTTCCCACCCACAGCATTCCGTGATCCCTCTGGTAACGAGCCTGGAGGAACCGGGGCCTCCCCAGCTCGGCCGAGCCCCCTCGTGTCCCCCCCGCTTTGTCGCCCTTGTCGCTGTGGGGCCAGCCGTGAGGACAGTCCCGGGAGCCGTTCCCGGGGACCCGGGGTTGAATCCGAGGCCGGGAACGCCGGGAACGCCGGGCGGGGAGCGCGCGGAGCGGGTCGCGGCCGCGGTTTGTGGCGCAGGGTTTTGTACTACACAAATCGCTCCGCACTCAACGAGCATGAAAGATTAACGAGGAACAAAGCCGTGAACTCATGCGGGCCCGCTCCCGCTGAATTACGGCTGCAGGGATCGTGGCAGCTCGTCCGCGGATTGTGGAAGCGAGCTGATCTGCCGGCGCCGAGCCGCCGCGGCTCCGAGAGCTCCGCACGCGACTTGAATGGATCCTAAATATTGGCAGAGCCGGGGGGAGGAGGCGCGGGGGCACCGGAGTTCCCGGATCAATATTTAATGGGAGCCGCAGTCGCTTCCAGGGAGAAGACGAGTGCAAGTCAGCGTGTTCTGGGAAGCTGGAATGTGCCCTCCGGGCAGCAAGCGCTGCGCCGGGAGAAAGCGATTCGGGGAAAGTGATTCGCTTGCATCTGCGGCTGCCGAGCCTCCTGCCGCTCCCCGAGTCGTTGGTGCCTGGAAAAGCAGCCCTCGGGTGTTTAATCCGCGCCTCTGGACTGCGGCAGCGCGGGGTGTTAAATTCCGGCCCGGGGGGCATCCAGGGGACGCCTCCGCTTCGTCTCCGGAGCGTTTTCCCTCCCCGGCCGCCGGCAGATGTCCAAACACGCGGCGGAGGCGGCTCCCAGGGGAGCTGCCAGCGCCAGGTACAAGGCCTGCTCCGGCTCGGATTCATTTGCGAGCTGGCACGGTTGGGTTCCTGTATGGATTACAGCTGCTGGCATCCCAGGAAATTGCTCATGGCTCAGGGAGCAGCAGCTCAGCGGCGGAACGGGAGCAGACGCGAGCCCGGAGCGCTGGAGCAGCAGAAGCCGGGCTGGTGCCGGAGCAGCCGGCCAGCCCCGGAGCCGGCCGGGGAGCCGAGCAGGAGCTTGCCAGCAATTAGGGAGCAGCTTTTCCATGAGGCAGCAGCTCCGGGAGGCCCCGGGGCCGCGCTGCTCCGAGCAGGCCCCGCTCAGCCCATCTGCTGCCGCCGCCGCGACCTGGATGTGCCGCGTGGCAGGAACGATCCCCGGGGATGGGGCTGTGCCGAGATCCTTCCCCAGCCGCCTCCCACTAAGCGCTGTAATTCCTCTCTCGTAATTCCTGCCTGGTGTTGTGACACCGATGCTTGGAGGGAGATCCAGGCACCTGCCAGCTCGCATTCCCGGCGATGCTGCTCCAGCCTCGCGCGCTCCGGGAGCCGCTCCAGAGGTTTGGTCCCTGCCCGGCCCCGGCTGTTTGTCGCTCGGCTGGATGAGCGTGAAAACGCTGCTGGGAGAGTGCGGCTTTGACCTTCTGAGCTCCTCGGGAGCTGCTGGAATTCCTCAGCGCACGGGAAATGGCACTGAATTGGAGCAGAGCCTCAGTCCTGGCACAGAGCTGAGCTCTGCAATTAGCGCTCCGGCCCTCGCGCCTCGGGAATCGATCCCCGGTTTTAGCGTGGGATGAGCCTCCGCGCTGGCTCCGCTCCCATCTCCCGGCTCGGGAGCCTCTGCTCCGTGTGGGAAGCGGGCACGGCTCCGGCACGCTGCCCGGTGGCCGGCCCAGGTGGCCGAGGGGACGCTGGGGACAGGGCTGGGCCACACGGTGCCATCACCCGGAGAGGCAGGGAGGGGCCAGGAGCAGCTCCATCCGCACGTGGACAGGGCAGGGAAGCTCCGGCCCCGAGGCCTGGCCCAGGCTCACATCCCACCCGCCGATTCCGTCCCGCTCCCGGCTCGGGGTGGTCACAGGGGGTCCCAGCCGGGCCAGGGCTCCGTGTTTATCCCAGGACACCCATCCCTCCCTGCTCGGGGGCTCGGAGCCCCCCCAGCCCCGGCAGCGCTCGGGGCTTGGAGCCGTGGGAGCAGTGGGAACTCCCCCATTCCTGCACCTCTGCCGGCGCCCGCTCCCAGAATCGGGAATCATGAATATTCCCCCTCCATTAGCACCGGCGGGATTCAGTGCCAGACATTTGGAGACGGCAGGGATGAATGGGATGGAGGGGGGGATGGATTGGGAACGTCCCTCGCTGGCACCTGCAGCCCCCCCCCCAGCCCCTTCCCCCGGCTCGAGTTCCTGGACTCCGGTGGCACCGGCCATCCTTGGGGACACCGGGAGCACCTCGGGACCTCCCAAAATTCCCAGGGCAAGCGGCAAAGCCGGGGGACCCTTGGAAAGGACTTTCCGTGGAGGAGCTGCCCAGGCGCAGCGGGGCTTGGTGCTGAGGAAGGGCTGGGCCCCTGCTGGCACGGGGCTGGCGTGGCCTGGCACGGCCCCAGTGTCACCGCGGGCGTGCTGGAGGTGACCTGGGCCGTGCCAGGGACTGGCCCAGGGCCGAGGATCCGGTCTGTACCGGGGGTGATGGATCCTTCCTGCCTGTGCCAGGGATCCTGGGCCACGGATAATGGATCCATCCTGCCTGTGCCAGGGATCCTGTCTGTGCCATGGATAATGGATCCATCCTGCCTGTACCAGGGATCCAGTCTGTGCCATGGATAATGGATCCATCCTGCCTGTGCCAGGGATCCTGTCTGTGCCGTGGATAATGGATCCATCCTGCCTGTGCCAGGGATCCTGTCTGTGCCATGGATAATGGATCCATCCTGCCTGTACCAGGGATAATAGATCCATCCTGCCTGCGCCAGGGATCCTGGGCCATGGATAATGGATCCATCCTGCCTGCACCAGGGATCCTGGGCCATGGATAATGATCATCCTGCCTGTGCCAGGGATAATGGATCCATCCTGCCTGTGCCAGGGATCCTGTCTGTGCCATGGATAATGGATCCATCCTGCCTGTGCCAGGGATGATGGATCCATCCTGCCTGTGCCAGGGATCCTGTCTGTGCCGTGGATAATGGATCCATCCTGCCTGTGCCAGGGATCCTGGGCCACGGATAATGGATCCATCCTGCCTGTGCCATGGATAATGGATCCATCCTGCCTGTGCTGTGGCTCACGGATCCATCCTGCCTGTGCTGCGGCTCACGGATCCATCCTGCCTTTTCCCGGACCCGCCGGCACAGTGCAGCCCCCTGGGCTTGGCACGGGGGTCTCCGAGTGTCCTGTGAGCAGGGCAGGGGGTGACAGTGATGGTGACAACGACAGGGACAGTGAGAGCTCAGGGCGTCCCCGTGTCCCAGGCCCCGCGGAGGGGAGGCAGCTCCATCCTTCCGAGCTCTTCCCTGGCTCCCGGCCCCGCTGTCCTACTTTTCTCCAGCTGCTTCTCCTCCTTCCCTCCGTCACGTGCGGGTGGGCTCGGAGCGCTCCGTGCGGCTCCGGCCCCGGGCCGGCCTCTGAGCTGCTCCCACATCCCAGCGCTCCCAATTCCTGCCCTGACCCCGCTCCCGCTGCCCACGGGGCCGCGTGGGAGGATCCACGGCAACGAAACGCGCCGGGAGGGAGCGGGGACAAAAGGGAGCCCCCTCCCACGCGACCCCAAATCCAGGGCAGGGAGGGCCTGGAGGGACAGCCCCGCCGCGCATCCCTCGGGCTCTGCAGTTGTCCTCTGAAATGCGGGATAACAGCGGGGACGGCGCGGGGGCTCTTCCCGGAGCCCTGAAATGGCCGTGCCTGGCAGCAGCTGCCAGCTCCATCCTCGTCCCCGTGCCCGTTCCCGTCCCCTCGGTGACGGTCTCAGGATGCAGAGGCATCTCCTGGTGTCACAGCGTCCCACAGCCGGGCCCTGGGTCGGGATCGTCCCTGTTCCGGGAGCGCTGACCCCGTTTTCCCTCTCTGTGGGAGCGGAGCGGCCGAACCGCGGCTGGATTCCAAAATCTGCGTGGCCCTCGGAGCCGCGTCCCCCTTGGCGCCCGCAGAGCCACACCCTGAGGCTCCTCCAGCCGCACTTTCCGGGCTGGAGTCGCAGCCAGCTGTGGGATCCCGGACGGAGCCTCGGGAGCCGGGAATGGGGCTGGGAGCTCCGGGGGGCTCGGGGACATCCAGGGACTCTGGGACGTCCTGGGGGCTGCACAGATTCAGCTGGGGGTAGCTCAGAGCCAGCATCTCCCAACCCTGACTGGGCTCAGGATGCATCCCACAGTTCCAGGTGCTCAGTTTGGGGTGTCCAGGATACATCCCCCAATTCCAGATGCTCGGTTTGGGGTGTCCGGGATACATCCCCCAATTCCAGATGCTCGGTTTGGGGTGTCCGGGATACATCCCCCAATTCCAGATGCTCGGTTTGGGGTGTCCGGGATACATCCCCCAATTCCAGATGCTCGGTTTGGGGTGTCCAGGATACATCCCCCAATTCCAGATGCCCGGTTTGGGGTGTCCAGGATACATCCCCCAATTCCAGATGCCCGGTTTGGGGTGTCCAGGATACATCCCCCAATTCCAGATGCCCGGTTTGGGGTGTCCGGGATGCATCCCCCAATTCCAGATGCTCGGTTTGGGGTGTCCAGGATACATCCCCCAATTCCAGATGCTCGGTTTGGGGTGTCCGGGATACATCCCCCAATTCCAGATGCTCAGTTTGGGGTGTCCGGGATACATCCCCCAATTCCAGATGCTCGGTTTGGGGTGTCCAGGATACATCCCCAATTCCAAGGGCCCGGTTTGGGATACCTGGAATGCCGTGCCCCAATTCCAGGTGCCTGCTGCTGAGGATCTGCATTCCAGCAGCCGAAGGATATTCTGCATAAATCCAACTCCCTCCTGCGACTTCCACCTTTTTCCTGGGCAGTTCATTGCAGAGGGAGGACCCGCAGGCTGGGGGTGGATGAATTCCAGCGGTTGGGACGGGAACCCCGCGGCAGCGGAGCCGCGTCTCCCGATTATCCGGGCGAAGCTGGGCGCCTGGAGCGGGGCTGCTGCTGGCACAGCTTTTCCAGGGATCTCAGCCTCTCTGGAGCAGCTCTTCTGGAGCTCCCGGGGCTGCTGGGGAAGTCAGGCTCGTTTAACGCCCAATTCCAGCGCTGCGGTGGGGAAACGACGGAGGGAAGAGCACAAGTGATCCGTGGAAGGAGCGGATATTTTGGGATGTCTCAATTTCCTCGTCAGCCCCGGAGAGGGGGCGCCGAGCCAAGCGGTGCCGGGTGATGAATCCCCCGGGAACGGGCAGCGCCGCGCTCGGCTGATTCCCCCATTAATTCCTTGGGAAGGGCCCTGCCTGCCCCGCTTCCCCCCACGGAGCGCTTTGGGGCCGGGCGGGGGCTGGCACGGAGCTGCCAGAGGGGTTCAAGCCCCTCGGGACACTCCTGTCAGTGCCCACAGCCCAAATTAAGGGATTCTTCTCCAGTTCTTCCTCAGCTAGGAACGTTGGAATCATAAAATCCTGGGATGGTTTGGGTGGGAAGGGACCCCAGAGCCCCCCAGGGCCACCCCTGCCATGGCAGGGACACCTCCCACTGTCCCGGCTGCTCCAGCCCCAGTGTCCAGCCTGGCCTTGGCCATTCCAGGGATCCAGGGGCAGCCACAGCTGCTCTGGCAATCCCAGCCCGGGCAGCAATTCCCAATGTCCCAATGTCCCACCCAGCCCTGCCCTGTGGCAGTGGGAAGCCATTCCCTGTGTCCTGTCCCTCTGTCCCTTGTCCCCAGCCCCTCTGCAGCTCTCCTGGAGCCCCTTGTGGCCCTGGAATGTTCTGGAAACTCTCCCTGGATCCTCTCCTCTCCAGCCTGGGACGGCGGGAGGTGTCCCTGCCCACGCCAGGGCTGGCACTGGAGGGGCTCCGAGGTCTTTTCCCACCCAACCCCTGCCCTGATTCCCGGGTTCTATAATTTATAACTTTATTATTTATAGTTCTCGGTTGTGCTGAGGCAGCTCTGCTTGTTTCCGTGCCGTCGCTTCCATCGTTTCCCCGCCGTTCCCATTTGTCCTGCGGCATCCCGGGGCCTTCATCCCCGCCCAGGATGATGAGGATGGTCGCACGGAGCGTGTCCTGGAGCGAGCAGGGAGCAGAGCCAATCCCGCTGGGCCCGCGCTGTCCCGCTCCGGAGTTTTGGGGTCTCTGTTCCCACCCCAAATTGTCCTGGCCACGCGGTCCTGTACTCCACTTTGGGGTTCTGTACCCCCTTTTAGGGATCTTGTACTCCCCATTTGGGATCGTGTGTCACTCTTTGGGGTCCTGTACCCCCCTTTGGGGTCCTGTACCATCCTTTGGGGTCCTATAGCCCCTTTTGGGGTCCTGTATCATCCTTTGGGGTCCTGTAGCCCCTTTTGGGGTCCTGTACCCTCCTTTGGGGTCCTGTATCATTCTTTGGGGTCCTGTACCCTCCTTTGGGGTCCTGTACCATCCTTTGGGGTCCTATACCCCCCTTTGGGGTCCTGTACCATCCTTTGGGGTCCTGTACCATCCTTTGGGTTCCTGTATCATCCTTTGGGGTCCTGTAGCCCCTTTTTGGGGTCTTGTACCCCTCTTTGGGGTCCTGTATCATTCTTTGGGGTCCTGTAGCCCCTTTTGGGGTCATGTACCCCCCTTTGGGGTCCTGTACCCCCCTTTGGGGTCCTGTAGCTCCTTTTGGGGTCCTGTAGCCCCCTTTGGGGTCCTGTAGCCCCCTTTGGGGTCCTGTACCCCCCTTTGGGGTCCTGTAGCTCCTTTTGGGGTCCTGTAGCCCCCTTTGGGGTCCTGTAGCTCCTTTTGGGGTCCTGTAGCCCCTTTTGGGGTCCTGTAGCCCCCTTTGGGGTCCTGTAGCTCCTTTTGGGGTCCTGTAGCCCCTTTTGGGGTCCTGTAGCCCCCTTTGGGGTCCTGTACCCCCCTTTGGGGTCTCCCAGCTGGAATGTTGGTGCCGTGGAGCTCCGTCCCCAGGGACGAGGAGGGCGGGCAGGGTTTGGGGTCGTGGGCAGCAGTGGGATCCCAGCATGGGGCAGCTCCGGTGGCGGATCCGGCTGATCCCGAAGCTGTGGGAAGCGGCTCCCAGAGGATGCCGCTTCCAGGTGCAGCTCCCACTGACAAGACCAACAACTTCATTAATTGAAGCTGCTTAATTGGGAGCAGCGTGTGCCGGGGGCGTGGAGCGTTCCCGCTCCAGGAAAGCCATTCCTGTGGCTCAGGAGGCAATTCCTGGGATGGAGCCCTCAGGGAATTCCAGGCCACAACCCACGCGGGTTTTGGAGCTGGTTTGGGGGAGATGGAGGCGCTGGGCTCCAGGGGCTGGAGATCTGGGTGCGCCTCTTTCCGTCAGGATTCCATGGGTTTGGACTCGGCTTGGTTGGGATCCCAGAGAATGGGACACAGCTGGGAAGGGTCTGGAGCCCCAGGAGGGGCTGAGGGAGCTGGGCAAGGGGCTGAGCCTGGAGAAAAGGAGGCTCAGGGGGGACCTGGTGGCTCTGCACAAGTCCCTGCCAGGAGGGGACAGCCGGGGGGGTCGGACTGTGCCGCCAGGGGACAGGGACAGGAGCAGAGGGAACGGCCTCGGGGAGGCTCAGGGTGGATTTTGGGGAATTCCCTCCTGGAAAGGGCTGTGCTGCCCCGGCACAGTGCAGTCCTCATCCCTGCAGGGATTTCAACCCCTGTGGAGGTGGCACTTGGGGACAGGGTCAGCGGTGGCCTCAGCAGTGCTGGGGGTCGGTTGGACTCGGTGGGCTCCGGGGCTTTTCCAGCCTCGGTTGTCCCGTGGCTCTCAGCAGCCCTGGCTGTGCCCGGTGTCCCTCAGTGCCACCAGAGCCACCAGCGCCGCCCAGCTCCCGTCACTCGAGTGGCTCTCGGGGACGGCGGCGTCACCTGCGAGTGGGGACAAGGAGGGAGCAGGAGAGGCTGGAGAGGCTGGAAGGGCTGGAGAGGCTGGAGAGGCCCCGGCACGGATCTCCGGGATGGATTTCCCACCTGGGACATCCCTGCCGGCTTCAGCCCAGGGTGAACCGTGGTGTGACACTGCTGATGAGCCATCGCCCTTCCCTGGATCCCTGGGATCCTCCCTGCCCCGGCTGGGATCCCTGGGATCCTCCCTGCCCCGGCTGGGATCCTTCCCCAGCTCCGGGCTCTGTCCCGGCCCGAGGCCCCACCCTGGGGACTGCAGTGTCCCTGTCCCTGCTCTCAGCACTGGCGTTTCCAGCTGGCAGCTCCCGCTCTCCTCCCGCTCATTCCGCCCTGGCGCTGGGAGTTGATTAGCTCCGCTAATTACTTTACAAATAATGAGCTTCCCTAATTGCGCTGGCAGGGACGGGGGGGGCTCTCCCCACCTGCCATCCCACGGCGCCACCAGGCTCTGGGTCCCCTCGGCTCCGCCGGGGACCCCCCTTGAGTGCAGGCAGCTGGAATTCTGGGAAAAATCCCGAAATCCTTGCACAGGGAGCTGGGAGCTCTGGCCTGTCCCGGGGGGATCAGGCCGCTCCCCCTGCTCCCAGCACCCCCGGATAAGTGGGATGCGTGTTCCAGACCCTGCCTGTTCCCCGTCTTGGCCTCTGGGATGGATCTCCAGGATGGATTTCCCACCCGGCACATCCCTGGCGGGTTCAGCCGAGGGTGAAGCGTGGCGTGACACCGCTGATGAGCCATCGCCCCTTCCCTGCTCCAGCTTCCCGAGATTCCCAGGAGCCTCTCCTTCTCCCACAGCGGGAATAGAGCAGGTTCCTCCCACCCTGGGATCCCTCGGGGGCTGCGGAGCGCCTGGGGAGCCCTGGAATGCGGAGCTGGATTTGCCATCCCAAGTCTCGGAGCGTTTCCAGCCGCTCCAGCTGTGCCTGTATCCGTCGTCACCCCCAGTGCCCTTGGGAAGGGGCCAGGCTGGGAGTGGGACCCCCGGCAGCCGGGAATGCGACACTCCACGTCCAATCCCCCCGGAATCCTGGCAGCAGGTCCAGGGCTGCTGCTTCCCTGGAAATAGGCCTTAATTAGTTCCCGCCCGGCGTAACGCTGTTAATTGGACAGGAGAGGCGGAATCCTGTCCCCCCCGTCGGTGTTCCGGGAATTCAGGGGTCTCTCATCCCCCTCTGGAGCTCCTCCATCCCTCACTGGGACCAAAAAGTCGCTTTCTTGCCCGGCTTCCCCAGCCTGGGATGAAGCCAAGCGTTCCCATCCCGTTTGGGATTGGGATCTGGGTGTTCCGGGAGGGAAGGAGCAGGTCCCTCCCTCCTCCAGCTGCTCCCTGAAGATGCAGTTCCGACTAATGGAGCGACGTCCTCGCTGCTCACCTTTAATTAAGTGAGCCTCAGATCCCTGGGCTTAATTAACTTCTCAGTGGCTGATGACTCTCTCCAGCAGCCGAGGAGAGCCGGGGACTGGCATTTCATGGAATCGTGGGGATCCCAGAGCGGATTGGGATGAGTTGGGTTGGGTTGGAAGGGACCTTCAAGCCCATCCAGTCCCACCATGGGCAGGGACACTTCCACTATCCCAGGCTGCTCCAAGCCCTGTCCAGCCTGGATTTGAACATTCCAGGGATGGGGCCAGCCACGACTTCCAAGGTGATTCCTTGCTGGGATCCAACTCCTGCCTTGGGAAACGAGTTAAACCCAACAAAATCCTCCTCCATGTCGGGAGCTGCCGGAGTTTGCCGGCCGTGAAACTCCGTTAACTTCCCGCCGTTCCATTGATTTTTTCCTGTTTATTTGCAAAACCTCCGCGGAGCATCCGAGGGCTTGAACGGCTTCCCAGAGCCGTCAGCTGCCGCTCTCCCCGCGCCGGGGGTGTCGCTTGTGTGGGACAACACGGCGGGATTTAATGGGGGCTGACATCAAACGGTCGACGCGGTTTGGGCTGGGCACTTAAACGTTCCCATTCTCCGGCTCCTGGCACCGCCAGGCCGTGTGTGCGCGCGTGTGTGTGTGTGGAGAATTCCCAAAGGGAATTGGCATTTTGCAGCAGCAGCAGCAGCAGCAGGATGTGAGGGCTCGGTCAGTGCCAGCACATCCGGGGCTGGAATGATGCAGCCGGGGGGCTGTGCTGGTGACCCCCTTCTTGGAGTGACCCCTTCTGGGGGTGACTCCTTTTGGGGGTCACTCTTTTTTAGGGTCACTCCTTCCTGGGGTCACTCCTTTTTAGGGTCACTCCTTTTCGGGTTGACCCCTTCGTGGAGTGACTCCTTTTTGGGGTGACTCCTTTTGGGCGTGACTCTTTTAGGGTCACTCCTTTTTGGGGTCACTCCTTTTCAGGGTGACCCCTTTTTAGGGTGACTCCTTTTCGGGTTGACCTCTTCTTGGGGTGACTCTTTTTTGGGGTGGGCCCTTCTTGGGGTGACTCCTTTTTGGGGTGACTCTTTTTGGGGATGACCCTATTTTGGGGTGGTCCCACACGGCTGCAGAGCTGTGAGCTGCTCTGGTGGAGCTTTGGGGAGGGCTCAGATCTCGCCTCGGTGGCACACCCGGGACCGGCAGGGTGGCTCCGCGGATCGCGGTATGGCACAGGAGTGGCACTGGTGCTGGGGGGCCTGTGCTGGTTGTGCCTTTTCGGGATGGTTCCTTTTCTGGGATGGTCCCTTTTTGGGATGATCCCTTTTTGGGGTGGTCCCTTTTTCGGATAGTCTCTTTTTGGGATGGTTCCATTTTCGAGGTGGTGCCTTTTTGGGGTGCTGCCTCTTTGGGATGGTCCCTTTTCGGGGTGGTCCTTTTTTGGGGTGGTGCCTTTTTGGACTGGTTCCTTTTCAGGGTGGTGCCTTTTCGAGGCAGTCCCTTTTTGGGGTGGTCCCTTTTTGGGATAGTCTCTTTTTGGGATGGTTCCATTTTTGGGGTGGTCCCTTTCTGGGATGGTGCCTTTTCGGGTTGGTCCCTTTTTGGGGTGGTCCTTTTTTGGGTTGGTCCCTTTTTGGGGTGGTCCTTTTTTTGGGTGATCTCTTTTTGGGGTGGTCCCTTTTTGGGGCAGTGCCTTTTCGGGGTGGTCCCAGTGGCTGCAGGACCCGCTGGAGCTTTGGGGAGGAGCCAGGTCCGGCCTCCAGGGCTCCTTTAGGAATTCTCTGCCGGCCCCCGAGCCCCCGGCAGTGCCGGGAGGTGCCGGGGCCACCCAGGGCTTTGCCGTCCCGCTCCGCGCTCCGGCGGGAGGGGATTAGGGATTTAACAGCCTGTGCCAGACAGACACTTAACTAAGCCATAAATTTGGAGTTCGTTAGTGAGGATTAATTAGTGTTTGCGCAGGGCTTTGCCGCGCCGGGGCCGCGCTCGGTGCCGGAGCTCCGCCGTGACCTTGGCGAGGGCGGGAGCGTCTCGGGGCCCGGATCGCTCAGATCCCACTGATGGAAGGATCCGGGAACCACCCCGAGGATTGGGGAATGCTCCAGGGGCAGAGGGAGAGGCCGGTGGGGCCATGGTTGCTCCTCCGTGCTTGTTCCAAGCTCCCACAGCTCCAGGGCTTGGATCTGCTTTGGGATCTGCTGGGGGGGCTGGAGGTACCGAAGCAGGGGCTGAGCCCACCCTGTGGCTCCCCCGGGGTGAATCCTCCCTCTCCGCTTGGTGACTTTCCCGTGGAGCAGTGCTGGCAGTTCCGTGGCACTGGGGAGTGAGGAATTCATCACACCAATGTCCCAGCTTCCCTGGAGTGGGGGCAGCTCCAGGTGTGCTCTGGCCCTGGGGAATGCTGGGGCTCCAAGGGGAGATGTTACAACAGCCCTGCTCAGATCCTGGAGCCACAGGATTTATGGATCCCCTCTCTGGATCCATCCCGTTCCCATCCCCGGCACTGGCTGTGGGTTCCCCGGGATCCCCTCTCTGGATCCATCCCATTCCCATCCCCGGCACTGGCTGCGGGTTCCCGGGATCCCCTCTCTGGATCCATCCCGTTCCCATCCCCGGCACTGGCTGCGGGTTCCCGGGATCCCCTCTCTGGATCCATCCCGTTCCCATCCCCGGCACTGGCTGCGGGTTCCCAGGATCCCCTCTCTGGATCCATCCCATTCCCATCCCCGGCACTGGCTGTGGGTTCCCGGGATCCCCTCTCTGGATCCATCCCGTTCCCATCCCCGGCACTGGCTGTGGGTTCCCGGGATCCCCTCTCTGGATCCATCCCGTTCCCATCCCCGGTGCCAGCAGGGCCGCACGGCGCGGCCGGAGGAGGGCCCGTCTCCGGGGAGCAGCCTGGGCATGAGCAGCGTCAAGGACAGTAAACTCTGCCAAAGCCTCGTGCGTTAGGGAGGAGCCGAGTGCCGCCGCCTGTGTCCGCCCGCTCCCGCTCCCCTCTCACTCCGCTCCTCCATCTCCGGCTGCTTTGGCCTCTTCTCCCTCTTGTCCATGATTTCCTCCCCAGCCCGGGGAGGGCCGAGGGAGCCGTGCCCACGGCGACTGCCCAGGGCCGTCCTCCAGCGGGGCAGGGCTGGGCTGGGCTGGGCTGGTTTGGCTTGGGTTACGTTGGTTTGTGTTGTTGGGTCACTCTGGGTCACGTTGGGTCACGCTGGGCCACTTTGTGTGGGGTCGTGTTGGGTCACATTGGGTCGTGTTGGGTGACATTGGGTGACATTGGGTCACTTTGGGTGACATTGGGTCACGCTGGGTCACTTTGAGTCATGTAAAGTTAGATTGAGTCGTGTTGAGTCACTTTAGGTCACATTGGGTCATGTTGGGTGACATTGGGTGACATTGGGTCACTGGGTGACTTTGAATCATGGTAAATTGAGTTATTTTGGGTCACTTTGGGTCATGTTGAGTCACTTCAGGTCACGTTGGGTCACGTTGGGTGACATTGGGTCACGTTGGGTCACTTTGAGTCATGTTAAGTTAGACTGAGTCGTGTTGGGTCACTTTGGGTCACGTTGAGTCACTTCAGGTCACGTTGGGTCACGTTGGGTGGCACTGGGTGACATTGGGTCACGCTGGGTCACATTGGGTGACCCTGGGTCACTTTGGGTCATGTTGAGTTACACTGGGTTGTGTTGGGTCGTGTTGGGCACTGTCGGTTCGAATCCCGGTTTCCGTTGGGAATCTCCCCATTTTGCGCAGCCTTTGCAGGGATTTGACTCCAGGAGACCCCCTTCGACAGGGGCTGGACACCCCGGGGTGTCACCCTCGCCCCAAATTCCCATTGTCCCATCCCGTTCCCTCCTGGAGCTGCCGCTCAGAGATGCTCGACCCGGCAGCTCCTCCGGAGGGACGTCGGGATTATCCTGGGATCCCCTCGGGGCTCAGGGGAATTGGGACCCTGGGAGAGGGTGGGGGGGCGATGCTGATGCGGGAGAGGAGATTTGGGAACCCCCTGACCTGCGTCCCCTCTCTCGGCAGGACAAGAACAGGAAGCTGAGGCCCCTCTACGACATTCCCTACATGTTCGAGGCCCGGGAATTCCTGCGCAAGAAGCTCATCGGGAAGAAGGTACAGAGGGAGCGGGCGAGGATGGGCTGAGGGGACGAGTGATGGGACAAGGATGAGGATGAGGATGAGGGGATGAGTGATGGGATGAGGATGAGGATGAGGGGATGAGTGGTGGGATGAGGATGAGGATGAGGGGACGAGTGGTGGGATGAGGATGAGGATGAGGGGACGAGTGATGAAATGAGGATGAGGATGAGGATGAGGATGAGGATGAGGGGATGAGTGATGGGACGAGGATGAGGATGAGGGGACGAGTGACGGGACAAGGCTGAGGATGAGGGAATGAAGGACGGGATGAGTCCGATGCCGGTGCCGCCCTGGGGCTCCATACAGACAACACGGAGCCTCTCCATGGGAAATTCCAGGATGCCCCCAAGCCTCGAGGGGTTGCCCTCCCCGTTTCCTGGGAATTCCGCCTCGCTTCTCCCTTTGTTTCCCCGGCATATTTTCCGAGGCTGGTTCGGAGCAATTCCGGGAATGAGGAATGTGTTAACCAGCGGAGCGCACGCTCCGGATGCAATTTTCCAATGCTCATAAAACGGTCGAATAAAATCAATTCCCTTCATGGCGCGGCCGTCGCCGCTCGTCGGGGCTGCGCCGGTGCCTAATTGGATGTTTCCAGCTCGGAGCCTGCCCGGGTATTCCAGAAAAATAGGGAGAGGGGGAAAAGAGCGGCCATTCCCAGCTCCAGGGGCTTGGGATTCACTGGCAGTCACTGGTCTTCCTGGAAGTGTTGCTCTTCCAGCTCATCCCTCTCCAGTGGCGTGGGCAGGAGCCTTGAGGGATGGGATTTGGATCTCCCGGAGCTCTGCTGGAGCTCCTGCTGCCTGTTCCATCCATTCCAACCTCCCCGAGGGATTTCCTGCTCCGGCACCAGCCACAGCTCGTGACTGGAGAGCCGTGCACCCACCCTGGGCTTCATCCCAAAATCCCTTTGCCACATCCCTCCCCATCGCGTCCTGCTGGAACGCTGGGTCAGCCTTGCCATTGCTTCCCCAAAGAATTCCCTCTGGAGAAAGCACCAAGGGGAGATGAGGAAGGAGCGTCCATCTCCTTCAGTTCCACTTGGGAGAGGAGCTGGGATGTGGGAGTCCACCTCTGAATTCCCTGCTCCCCGGGAAGAGATGGAATGCAATGCGTTTTCCCTCTCCCTCCTGAGCAGCGGGAGTTTTCCAGGCTGGGATTTTCACGGCACACGGAGGCTGGATCTGGGGTTTTTGGCTCTCCTGTGCCGCTGTATCCTTCCCAGCCGCTGGAATTTGCCCGGCGGCACGGGATGAACCGGAGCCGGCCCCCGGCTGCCCAGGCCACTATGGATTTGTGGAATAAATCTGTGGAGCGTGTCGGGAAGGGCCGGCTCCTCCGCCCATCGATCGCGCTCCGCCGTGGAGCCGCTCCGGATAATTGCGCCGGGCGCGGGAGATGGATCGTGGCTCTTCCCTAATTAACTCTGGGATTAATCGCTCGGATGGAGGGAGCCGGCAAGGCAGAGCTCCGGGATGAATATTCCGTGTGCATGGAAGTGATGCTGCCCTGTCCTTGCCAGCTGCTCCCGGGGAGAGAAAGGAGGGGCTCGCTGGGGTGTCCCAGGACCCCATCCCTGTGTCCCATCCCTGTGTCCCGTCCTGTCACATCCCCATGTCCCATCCCCATGTCCCATCCCCGTGTCCCATCCCCGTGTCCCATCCCCGTGTCCCATCCCCGTGTCCCATCCCTGTGTCCCATCCCTGTGTCCCATCCCTGTATCCCATCCCCGTGTCCCATCCCTGTGTCCCATCCTGTCCCATCCCTGTGTCCCATCCTGTCCCATCCTGTCCCATCCATCCCTGTGCCCCATCCCCACCCCATCCCTCTCGGGAAGGCTGATCCCAACTGGGAATGCTGCCCATCTCCAGAGCCCTGAGTGTTTTCCCGGTGGTTTTCCAGGGCATCCTCCTGTCTGGTCCCCTCAGAGGCACCTGGATGCTCCCAGGGATGTTCCCAGGGATGCTCCCAGGGATTCTCTTTTTGGCGTTACCAACGGCATCGCTCCCAGTGCCAGCCCTGCTGGGGATCAGACCTGGGATAAAACAGGGATGGGTTTGACCAGGGAGAACCTTCTCCCTGGGAACACCATCCCAGTCCCGGGATGAGAGGGGGAAGGCTTTGGCAGGCAGGAGGATTTCTGGAATGTCGGGCAATTTTTCCTGCGTGCCGCGGCAGCTCGAAAGTGCGGGGAGAGCCCGGCACAGCAGCGCTGCCCGGGGAGGGATTCCGGGAAGATCCCAGGTGCAGCCGGGCTTGGGGACACCGGGGTCTCATCCCTCGGGAAGCCGCGCCGCGCCGGGATCCGGGATGCCGTTCCCGGGAATGTGCCCGGGAATGTGCGGGAGCCGGGGCAGCTTCGCCAGCTCTGGAGCGTCACGGGGACGGCTGCGTCACCCGCCGCTTCCACGTGCGGAAGCGGGCAGGATTTGGCTGCCGGGGAGGATTTGGCCGCTCGGAGCCGAGCCGGGAGAGCTGTTGTGGAGCGCAGCTTTTCCCGGCCGGATTGCGCTCGGAGCCCGCGCGGTGCTGCGGTGGGCTGCCTCCGGCACGGGGGGGGGGCACAGGCGAACGGGACGCTTTCCCGCTGTAACCATCCCCAAATTCCGCCGTCTTTCCTTTCCCTGCATCCAGCGCCCTTCCCCCGGCGCTTCCCAGCCCGGCGCTTCCATGGTTATCCCGCTCCAAGGTCAATCCTGCCCCGGGGGCTCCGCGGCACGGAGGAGGGAGCTCGGATCCTGCTGGATCCGCTGCCGGCCGTGCCGGAGGCGCTGGAGGCTCCCGGGGGCTGCTGTGGAGCATCCTCCTTCCACGTCCCGGCCTTTTCCAGCAGGGAGGATGGGAGGAGGATGGAGAGAGGTGGAGAGGGAAGCGCGGCCGGCTCCTGCTCGCCGTTCCCAGGAAATCCCGGTGCCCGCAGCAGGATGCGCGGTGGGGGGCTGGGATGAGCCGGCCCTGGGGAGGGAAGCCGCTGCTCCAGAGGGAAAACGCGTCCCTGGATCTGCCCGCGGTGCCTCCTGCAGGCCCCCGTCCCACCGGGATCATCCCGCACATTCCTGCTCCCACCTCCAGGCCCCCCGCCGGGTCTCCGGGAACCTTTCCCGGCACGGGAGGGACACGGGGGGCACCCAGCCCCCCCCCCCCCGAGCCCCCCGACAGCCCCTTCCCAGCCCCCCCCGCCCCCCCCCGGCCCTTCCACCCGGCACGAGCTGCCAGGGAAGTAAAAATATTCCCGGGAGCGGGTGACGCCGCCGGGCCGGGAGATCCGCGGGCGGGTGGGGTATTTTTAGCCCGGCAGGTCTGGGCTGCCACCCACCCCCCATCTGTCCCCCCCCGGCCCCCCCCCGTGTCCCCGCGGCCCCTCGGAGCCCCCCGTGGGACGAGGGAATGGCGGCGGCACGGCCCGAGCCCACCCCGCCCTCCCCATCCCAAAGGTGGGGCAGCTCCCGGCGCTTCCCGGGGGGATGAGCCCCCCTCACCCCTCTCCAGGCAGGCCCCGGGGGGGCGTCCCTGCCCCCGCTGTCCCCCCTGGGGTGGGGACACGTCCTGAGGCTGGCGCAGGGGACGTGCCCGGAATGTCCCCTTGTGTCCCCCCAGCCCAGAGTGGGGCTGCAACTGGGACAGGACCGCGGGGGGTGCCCCCAGCCCACCTTGGGACCAGCTGGGGACAGGGTGGCAGGGGCCACGCCCTGGGGACAAGGAGCTGGGGACAACCTCTCCAGGACGCCGACGCTGGGGACAAGGCCAGGGCCCGTGTCGCTGGGACCCCGTGCCGCTCGCGCCGTATCCTGGTGCCCCAGCTCTGTGCTGGTGATCCCGGGGAGCGAGTGCCGGCTCCCGTGGGGTCCCCGTGGGGTCCCCGTGGGTGACATTGGTGGCGGCGGCCGCTCGCAGCCCGTGCGGTGCCGCTGTTCCGGGCTGGATGCGCTCCCGGGAGCGGAGCTGCCGGAGTGATTTAATCTACCCTGACTGCAGCTGACCTTGGAAAGCCGCCCAGGCGCGGCTCCGGCTGCTCCGGGGGGAGCGGGGCCCTGGGGTCCCGGCGGGTCCCTGCACCCCCAGCCCTTCCCAGCCCCTCCGTGGGCACGTCCCCCTCGGAGCCCGGGAATGCTTTGCCTCCTGTCCCCGGAGCTGTGGGGTGCCGGTGACAGTGACAGGGCCACATCTGGTGTCACACGGACCCTGCCCTGCCCCCAGATGATCCCGGGTGTTGTCCCTGCAGCTCCCCCAGGGCCTTTCCCGGCTTTCCGTGTCTGGAGCGTTGCACGGGGTTGGTGTGATCCGAGGGGTTCACGGAACGGTTCCAGCCCTGCCATGGACAGGGACACCTTCCCCTGTCCTGGGTGGCTCCAAGCCCCGTCCAGCCTGGCCGTGAGCACTTCCAGGGATGCAGGGGCGGCCACACCCTGTGGCAGGGCTCCACCCGACCCTGTGCAACCTCATCCCATTGTCGCTGTGCCGCGGATCCGACCTGGCCGGACCCCTGTGCGGGGCCTTCCTGCCCCTGGGCACATCCGGGCCACTGGGATGCGGCGGGACACAACGCGGGGCTTTGCTGCTGAGGGGTGACCCCATCCCATCCCACCCCATCCCATTATCCCACCCCACCCCACCCCATCCCATTATCCCACCCCATCCCATCCCATTATCCCACCCCATCCCATCCCGTTATCCCACCCCATCCCATTATCCCATCCCATCCCATCCTATCCCACCCCACCCCATCCCATTATCCCACCCCACCCCATTATCCCATCCCATCCCATCCCATCCCATCCCATCCCATCCCATCCCATCCCATCCCATCCCATCCCATCCTATCCCACCCCATCCCATCCCATTATCCCATCCCATCCCACCCCATCCCACCCCATCCCATCCCACCCCATCCCATTATCCCATCCCATCCCATCCCACCCCATCCCACCCCATCCCATCCCATTCCACCCCATCCCATTATCCCATCCCATCCCATCCCACCCCATCCCATTATCCCATCCCATCCCATCCCACCCCATCATCCCATCCCATCCCACCCCATCATCCCATCCCATCCCATCCCATCCCATCCCACCCCATCCCATTATCCCATCCCATCCCACCCCATCCCACCCCACCCCATCCCACCCCATCCCATTATCCCATCCCATCCCACCCCATCCCACCCCATCCCATCCCACCCCATCCCATTATCCCATCCCATCCCACCCCATCCCATCCCATCCCATCATCCCATCCCATCCCATCCCATCCCATCCCATCCCATCCCATCCCATCCCATCCCATCCCATCCCATTATCCCACCCCATCCCATCCCATTATCCCACCCCACCCCATCCCATTATGCCACCCCACCCCACCTATCCCAGCCTCTCCTGACTCCTCCCCGGCTCCCTCCCCGAGCTCTGGGATCCCCCGTCCCCCCCGGCCGCTCCGCCGCCGCCGCTCCCCGTTCCCGGTGCCGCGTCCCGAGCCAGGTGTTTCCCACGCCAGCCGCTCCCGAGCCAGACATCTGGAAAGCCCCGGAGCAGCTGAATTCCCAACCTGCCTCTCGGAGTAATCGGCGTCTCTTTTTCCCCTCCAGTGGTTCCGACGGGAGCTTTGCTGCGAGGAATCGCTGTAACCGCTCCCCTTAATTGGCTCTTTCCTGCCGGAGCCCCCTCTCCGCGCGGAAAAGCCGCGGCTCCGGCGCCCTGCCAGACGCTCCGACCTTTTTTGCATTTTGATGTTGCTTTAATGAGCGGTTTTTCGGGATGAGCCGAGGTTTTGGAGGGGTTCGGGGATGCTCCTGCCTCGCCTGTCTGGCTGCCTTTGGCTCAGCACGGCTCCGGCCGTGCGGAACGGGAATGGGAGCGGGAGCAGGAATGGGAGCAGGCCCGGGGAAAGTCCGGAGAGGCCAAGTCCAGCCCTGGGGTGTCCCCCGAGATCCCCACCTCCCCCCGTGTCACCCCGGTGTCACCCCAGTGTCACCCTCTACCCCAGAGCCTCGGGGTGTTCCCGGGTTATCGGGAAAGCATCGAGGCCGGAGCTTCCCTGGGGAAGCAGTGGGGTGGGATTGGGTGGGATTGGCACGGAAATGGCGCCTGTGGGTGTGGGATGTGATGCTGGGAACTGCTGGGGGCTGATCCCTAGAGAAGGGAAGGTTCCAGGGAGACCTTCCAGGGCCACAAGGGGCTCCAGGAGAGCTGCAGAGGGGCTGGGGACAAGGGACAGAGGGACAGGACACAGGGAATGGCTTCCCACTGCCGCAGGGCAGGGCTGCATGGGACATTGGGACATTGGGAATTGCTGCCCGGGCTGGAATTGCCAGAGCAGCTGTGGCTGCCCCTGGATCCCTGGAATGGCCAAGGCCAGGCTGGACACTGGGGCTGGAGCAGCCGGGGACAGTGGGAGGTGTCCCTGCCATGGCAGGGGTGGCCCTGGCGGGGCTCTGGGGTCCCTTCCATCCCAAACCATTCCAGGATTCCCTGGTCCCTCCCTGGACGTCCCAGCTCATCCCAAGCCCTGGTGCCGTGGGAGGTGATGCATCCAGTGGGATCTGCCCCCGAGATGTTCCCAGTCCCTGTCCAGGATCCGGGGTGATGGCAGCGTTGTCCCGATCCCTCCCCGCTGTGTCGGAGCCGTGGGGATACTGTGGGATTCCTGGGATTCTCCCTGCCCTGCCCCAGCCCTTCCCATCCCTTCCAGAGGCGCAGATTCCCGGGGACAGCCCCGTGCCCCTGTCCTGGCGGGAATGTCGTATCCATAAACCGGGATACGCCGGGGCCGCCGCACCTGGGGATCCCCACGGGGCTCTGGGGACGCCTGGCAGTGCCGGGATCCCGACTGGGATCTTGTCCTGCCTGGGAGCTCCGGTGGTGCCGGAACCACTGGGAAACTCCACTGGCTCCGTTCCCTGGACGTGGAGAGCAGAGGGGCTGGAGACTGGGAGTGGGAATGTGGGAATGGGGATGAGGATGGGGATGGGGATGGGAATGGGATGGGGATGAGGACGAGGATGGGATGGGGATGTGGATGAGGATGAGGATGGGGATGTGGATGAGGATGGGATGGGGACGAGGATGGGATGGGGATGAGGATGAGGATGAGAATGGGAATGGGATGGGGATGTGGATGAGGGTGGGATGGAGATGAGGATGTGGATAGGGATGAGGGTAGGGACAGGGGCAGGGATGTGGATGCGGATGAGGATGAAGGTGAGATGGAGGATGGGGATGAGGATGTGGATGGGGGTTGCGATGAGGACAAGGATGAGGATGGGATGAAGATGATGATGATGATGAGGATGGGATGAGGATGATGATGATGGGGATGGGACGAGGATGAGGATGAGGGCCTGGCTGGCTGATCCCGGGGTTTGACTGAGCCGTGTCCCTGTTCCAGGTGAACGTTTCCGTGGATTACATCCGCCCCGCCAGCAGCGCCACCGAGACCGTGCCGGCCTTCTCAGAGCGCACGTGTGCCACCGTCTCCATTGGCGGAATGTGAGTCATCCCAGGGACTGGCCGGAATTCCCGCCCCGCCAGGCCTCTGTGGGGTTGGAGGGTGGCTCACTCCCCTCTTGGCCTGGGATCAGCCCCCGTTCCCGGCACCCCAGCCTTGGGATTCTGTGGGATATGTTGGGATGCCGCTGCCTGTCTTCCCCATGCCTGCCCCCCAAGCTGCATCGGTTTTGGGGGATATCGGGATGAGATTCCCCCCGGAGGGGAGGAGTCATCCCCTCTGTGTATCCCGGGATGTTTGTCCTTCCCGAAGGACCCCTCCCCAGTTTCCCTTCTCCATGAGAAGGTTCGGGAGTGGGAAGTGTTCCAGAGGAGCTTCCCCTCAGCCCGAATTTGTGGCTTTTCCCCCCCGGGGGCACGGGGTGCCGGTGCCCCTGGCACATCCCTGTGGATAGGCCGGGCCTTGGGCACATCCCTGTGGATAGGCCGAGCCTCCGGCTGGCAGCGGCTCCGGGAGCTGCGTAGGGAGGATTTGTCATAGGCCCTTGGTTGCTTTCCCAGTTTTTTTTCCCGGTAGCAGCTATTTTGGAAAGCGCCCAAAGCGCTGCAGCGCTGCCTTTCCCTCGCTGATCCAGGGGCTGCGAGAGCTGCGCTTCCCTGCCTTCCCTTCCTTCCCTGCAAAACCCGGGAGAGCTGCGCTTCCCTGCTCCTCCAGGGCTGGGAGAGCTGCCCCTGCATTCCCGGGATGTTCCGGCAGTGCCCGTGCCATTCCCGGGGCTGCATCCCGGGATGCCGGGGGTGGAACAGAGCAGGGTCTGTGTCCCGAGGCCTTTGCCAGGCTGGGATGGAGCAGGGAATAAAGCCTGGCTTGTCCTCCTGGAGTGTCCGCCCGGCATCTGGGCTGGGCTGAGCCTGCTTGGAATTCTAGGCACGGCAGCGCCGGGGCGGGAGCCAGGGCAGGAGCTGCAGCCCCGATCCCAGCCCCGATCCCAGCCCCGATCCCAGCTCCGATCCCAGCCCCGATCCCAGCCCTGATCCCAGCCCCGATCCCAGCCCCGATCCTAGCTCCGATCCCAGCTCCGATCCCAGCTCCGATCCCAGCTCCGATCCCAGCCCTGATCCCAGCCCCGATCCCAGCCCCGATCCCAGCCCCGATCCCAGCTCCGATCCCAGCTCCGATCCCAGCCCTGATCCCAGCCCTGATCCCAGCCCCGATCCCAGCCCCGATCCTAGCTCCGATCCCAGCCCTGATCCCAGCCCCGATCCTAGCTCCGATCCCAGCCCCGATCCCAGCCCCGATCCCAGCTCCGATCCCAGCCCCGATCCCAGCCCCGATCCCAGCCCCGATCCCAGCCCCGATCCTAGCTCCGATCCCAGCCCCGATCCCAGCTCCGATCCCAGCCCCGATCCCAGCCCCGATCCCAGCCCCGATCCCAGCTCCGATCCCAGCTCCGATCCCAGCTCCGATCCCAGCCCTGATCCCAGCCCTGATCCCAGCCCCGATCCCAGCCCCGATCCTAGCTCCGATCCCAGCCCTGATCCCAGCCCCGATCCTAGCTCCGATCCCAGCCCCGATCCCAGCCCCGATCCCAGCTCCGATCCCAGCCCCGATCCCAGCCCCGATCCCAGCCCCGATCCTAGCTCCGATCCCAGCCCCGATCCCAGCCCCGATCCCAGCTCCGATCCCAGCCCCGATCCCAGCCCCGATCCCAGCTCCGATCCCAGCCCCGATCCCATCCCCGCTCCCAGCTCCGATCCCAGCCCCGATCCCATCCCCGCTCCCAGCTCCGATCCCAGCCCCGATCCCAGCTCCGATCCCAGCCCCGATCCCAGCCCTGATCCCAGCCCCGATCCCAGCCCCGATCCCAGCCCCGATCCCAGCCCCGATCCCAGCCCCGATCCCAGCTCCGATCCCAGCTCCGATCCCAGCTCCGATCCCAGCCCTGATCCCAGCCCTGATCCCAGCCCCGATCCCAGCCCCGATCCCAGCCCCGATCCCAGCCCCGATCCTAGCTCCGATCCCAGCCCCGATCCCATCCCCGCTCCCAGCTCCGATCCCAGCCCCGATCCCAGCTCCGATCCCAGCCCCGATCCCAGCCCTGATCCCAGCCCCGATCCCAGCCCCGATCCCAGCCCCGATCCCAGCCCCGATCCCAGCTCCGATCCCAGCTCCGATCCCAGCCCTGATCCCAGCCCCGATCCCAGCCCCGATCCTAGCTCCGATCCCAGCCCCGATCCCAGCCCCGATCCCAGCCCCGATCCTAGCTCCGATCCCAGCCCCGATCCCAGCTCCGATCCCAGCTCCGATCCCAGCTCTGATCCCAGCCCCGATCCCAGCTCCGATCCCAGCTCCGATCCCAGCTCTGATCCCAGCTCTGATCCCAGCTCCGATCCCAGCCCCGATCCCAGCCCCGATCCCAGCTCCGATCCCAGCCCCGATCCCATCCCCGCTCCCAGCTCCGATCCCAGCCCCGATCCCAGCCCCGATCCCATCCCCCATCCCAGCCCCGATCCCAGCTCCGGGCACTGGGAGCTGGGGGGCCTGGAGCACAAACCCATCTTCTCCTGCTGGATCCCTGCCCTTCTCCCAGCCCCTTTCCCTGCTCGATCCCTGCCTGCATCCCTGTCTATCCCTGCTCGTGTCGCTGCCTGGATCCCGGGATCCCTGCATCCCACTTCCCCCTTCCATCTCCTCCAAGTTTTGGACCTGATCCCTCCCCTAGGAACGCTGGTGCATCCCACAGCATCCCAGAGCATCCCACAGCTCTCCACAGCATCCTGCACCATTCCGTAGCATCCCACAGCATCCTGCATCATCCTCAGAAAAAAAAAAGCTCCTAGAAATCCCAAAGCCCACACTTGAGGAGCGCCCTGTGCTGTAATTCCAGGCGCAATTCCCAGCGGGAGTGGGGGCTCCCTTCCCTGGGGCAGCGGGGCCGGCTGCTGCAGTTTGGGATGGAGTTCGGGGGCTGGGATGGGTTTGGCAGCCCTGATCCCAACCTTGATCCCAATCTCGATCCCGGTCCATGCTGGGCACCAGCTCGGGTGGGATGAAACCCCTCTAAAACTTCCTTTGGGAAAGGAGCTGCGAGATGGACATTTCTGGCTTGAAGTTCCCAAATTGGCCTTTTCCATCCCAAGGAGATTTCTCCCGTCGTATTCCCAGTTTCTAATCTGGGATTAACTGTGGGCTGCTCCTTCCCTCTGGCCCACAGCTCCGGCTCCATTCCAGGGCTTTGTTTGGAGCTGGGAATGGGGAGCCAGGCTGGAGCAGGATGTGGAATCCGTGGACTGGAATTCCTTCTCAGAGCCGTTATCCCTGTCTCCCTCTCCCTTGCCCCGCTTCCCACAGTGCTCCCGGGAATTCTGAACCTTAAAACCCCTGAACCCCAAAAAGACTCTCAGCTCTTCCCGGGATTTCCAGCCTGCGGGGGGAGTGTTTTGGCTCTGGGAAGCAGCCGGATTTCATGGCTGGGAGAGCTGGGAAAACTCCAGAGCGTCCAGGCTCTCCAGTGAGAGGGCAGGGGACACTGTTCCACACCCTTTTTCCAGGATGCAGCTGGGATGGGAAGTGGGAACAGGAAATGCCTGGGATGGGGAGTGGGATGTGTTCAGGATGAGGAGCAGGATTTGACTGGGATGGGGAATGTCAGGGACCACCGGGATCCTTCCCTGGCCTCCCCCAGCTCCCGCTCCTTGCTGAACATTCCAGGGGTGCCCATTCCTGGCAGTGCCCATTCCCAGTGCCTGGCATTGCCAGCAGTGCCCATTCCCAGTGCCCGGCATTCCCAGCAGTGCTCATTCCCTGTGCTCGGCATTCCCGGCAGTGCTCATTCCCAGTGCTCGGCATTCCCGGCAGGGCCCATTCCCAGTGCTCGGCATTCCCAGCAGTGCCCATTCCCGGTGTTCGGCATTCCCAGGCTGCCGCAGCAGCTCCAGCTGCAGCAATTCCCTTGCTCGTCAATCCCGAATTTTTTTGATTCCTCCCCGTGCTCCGAGACCTAATTTCAGCTCCTGGTGCTGGATTTGCCCTTCCCCCTCCTCAAGAAGAGGCACACCCGGGATTCGGGAAGGGATCAGTCCCTCCGTCCTCTGGATAGATCCGCTCTTTTTTGGGGATACGGAGGGAATTAGGGATGTGCTGGCGGAGGAGAATTCATGGATTTGCTTGAAGCAGTGGGATGGGATGGATTCATCCCTGCCTTGCACAGCCCCCCCCCTTTGCTGATCCCGGAAATCCCAGTTCACTGGGAGAGGCTGCTCCAAGCCCCTTTCCCTGGAAATGGAGGGAGGGGGTCTCATTGTCCAAGCCCCCCCAAACTGGTGCCCAACTTCTTTCCTGGAAAAACGTGGGAAGGTGGAATCAAGGAGATTCCCGTGGGCTGGGGGCCGCCACCCCTCCGGTCTGGGCGGGAATCTGGGGAGGGTGCCCCCCCCCCCCCTCAGAAACCAGGAAAGAAGTGCTGGGATTGGGAATTCCAGGAGGAGGCCTGGGAATGCTGAGCCTGCTGGGTTTGGGCTGGGGGCGTTTTTGGGTGAAGTTTTGGGGTGGTGTTTTTGGGATGCTCCTGGGTGGCTTCTCCCGGTGGGAATGAACCCAGTGCAAGACCCCCAGTGTGCCCAGAGAAGTGGGATGTGTTCCCCTTGGGATGGGGTGGATTGGGATGGGATGGAATGGGATTGGGGTGGATTGGGGTGGATTGGGGTGGGATAGGGATGGGATTGCGATGGGATTGGGGTGGGATTGCGATGGGATTGGGGTGGGATTGCGATGGGATTGGGGTGGGATTGGGATGGGATTGGGGTGGGATTGCGATGGGATTGGGGTGGATTGGGGTCTCCCTGCCCCAGTTCCCGCCCCGGTCCCATTCCCGTTCCCGTTCCCGTTCCCGCAGCAACATCGCGGAGGCGCTGGTCAGCAAGGGCCTGGCCACGGTGCTGCGCTACCGGCAGGACGACGACCAGCGCTCGGCCCACTACGACGAGCTGCTGGCGGCCGAGGCCCGGTGAGCGCGGCTGGGGGCGCCGTCCCTGTCCCCTGCCACACCCTGTGTCCCCTGTCACACCCTGTGTCCCCTGCCACACCCTGTGTCCCCTGTCCTGTGTCCCCCTGCCCCATCCCTGTCCCCCATCACACCCTGTGCCCCCTGTCACACCCTGTGTCCCCTGCTCTGTGTCCCCTGCCCTGTGTCCCCCTGTCACACCCTGTGTCCCCTGCTCTGTGTCCCCTGTCCTGTGACCCCCTGTCACACCCTGTGTCCCCTGCTCTGTGTCCCCTGTCCTGTGACCCCCTGTCACACCCTGTGTCCCCTGCTCTGTGTCCCCTGTCCTGTGACCCCCTGTCACACCCTGTGTCCCCTGCTCTGTGTCCCCTGTCCTGTGCCCCCTGTCACACCCTGTGTCCCCTGCTCTGTGTCCCCTGTCCTGTGACCCCCTGTCACACCCTGTGTCCCCTGCTCTGTGTCCCCTGTCCTGTGACCCCCTGTCACACCCTGTGTCCCCTGCTCTGTGTCCCCTGTCCTGTGCCCCCTGTCACACCCTGTGTCCCCTGCTCTGTGTCCCCTGTCCTGTGACCCCCTGTCACACCCTGTGTCCCCTGCTCTGTGTCCCCTGTCCTGTGACCCCCTGTCACACCCTGTGTCCCCTGCTCTGTGTCCCCTGTCCTGTGACCCCCTGTCACACCCTGTGTCCCCTGCTCTGTGTCCCCTGTCCTGTGACCCCCTGTCACACCCTGTGTCCCCTGCTCTGTGTCCCCTGTCCTGTGACCCCTGCCCTGTGTCCCCTGCCCTGTGTCCCCTCCCCATCCCCGTGGCTGTAGGCGAGTCCCCCATGGAGCTCCCGGTGTCCCTCTGTCCCATCCCAGCCGTGTCCCCATGTCCCCAGCTGTGTCCCAGCTGTGCGCAGCGCCGCTCCCCGTGGGGCGGATCCCGTGGGGATCCCGCTGAGCCCCGTGGCCACAGGTGGCTGTTGCCAGCGCCGGGAGCCGCCCGGGTGTCCCCGTGTCCCTGATCCCGCACTCCCAGGGCCCTGGAATGGCGCTGGACGCCCTTCCCTGCCGGGCCCCGCTCCCTGTGGCGGCGGGAACGCTGGGATCCTGGCTCCTCCTTGGCACCAGATCCCGGCACGATGCCGAGAGCCGGGAAGAGCAGCTTGGAGGGGGCTGCGGCGCCTTCCCGGGCAGGGCTGGCTGCCGCGGGAAAAGGCGGATGGATGGATGGATCCTGAGAAAGCCGCTCCCGTTTCCACCCAGCCGTGCCCGGGCAGTGGGCGGCCGGCAGATTGCTGGCACGCTCCTTCCCGGCGCCGGGAATGTGCCTTTGGGGAAGCCTGGCAGGAAGGCAGCGGCTCCGAGCTGCCGAGGGGGCAGCGGGATACCAGGATCCGGGGCTGGGATGTGACCCCTGGAGATGGATCCGGGGCTGGGATGAGACCCCTGGAGATGGATCTGGGGCTGGGATGAGACCCCTGGAGATGGATCCGGGGCTGGGATGTGTCACCTGGAGATGGATCTGGGGCTGGGATGTGACCCCTGGAGATGGATCCGGGGCTGGGATGAGACCCCTGGAGATGGATCCGGGGCTGGGATGTGACCCCTGGAGATGGATCCGGCGCTGGGATGTGACCCCTGGAGATGGATCCGGGGCTGGGACGTGACCCCTGGAGATGGATCCGGGGCTGGGATGAGACCCCTGGAGATGGATCCGGGGCTGGGATGAGACCCCTGGAGATGGATCTGGGGCTGGGATGTGTCACCTGGAGATGGATCCGGGGCTGGGATGTGACCCCTGGAGATGGATCCGGGGCTGGGATGAGACCCCTGGGGATGGATCCGGGGCTGGGATGTGACCCCTGGAGATGGATCTGGGGCTGGGATGAGACCCCTGGAGATGGATCCGGGGCTGGGGTTCAGCCTGGATGTCCCCAGGGGGAGGTGCTGGGAGTTCCTGCCCGATCCCAGGGCGGGGCTGGGGTGGAGGTGGCTCCTCCGTGCCGGGAGCTTTGGCACATCCCAAATCCGGCGTCGTGCTGGCGCCAGGCAGAGCAGCCGGCAGCTCTGGGACAGTGTTGGGAGCAGTGGGAACGGGAGATCCCGGATGAGGTGGTGGTGCAGGGCCTGGAGCAGTCTGGGGGATCCCTGCAGCATTCCCAGCTCTTCAGAGAGCCTGGAGTCACATCCCAGGCCTTGGCTCTGCCAGAATCCTGGCACACTCCGGCCTTTCCCAAATCCCCAGGGGCAGGAGGGGACGCTCCAGGTGGGGACGAGAGCTCGGTGGCCTCATCCCAAGGGAACATCCCGGGGGAACATCCCAGCCCCACGTCCCTGTGCCGAGACCAGGATCCGGATGCAGGTCCGGCGCTGGGCGTGGATCTGGCAGCAGCTCCAACATCCCGCCGCTTTTCCATCCGTCCCGCGGCTTCCACGTGCTGCATTCCCGCATCCAGGCTCCTCTCGCCTCCACGTTTCTCCCGGAAAGCCCTCGCTCCGCGCCCGGGACGCTCTGGGCTGACTCCCGGCGCTCCTTGTCTTTTCCAGGGCCATTAAGAACGGGAAGGGGCTGCACAGCAAGAAGGAGGTGCCGATCCACAGGGTGGCCGACATCTCCGGGGTGAGGATCCCCTCGGACACGCGGGATGTGCGGGAATTGCGCAGGGATCTGACGGGATGAAACCCGCTCGGCGCCGTTGCTTTGGGAGCTGCTGCTGGGGACGGGAGGTTTCCCTTTTTTCCTTGGATAAATGAACCGGGAGTTGCCCCGTAGCCTGGGATCCAGGTGGAGGGAGCCAACGCCGAAATGCCGGTGGGAATCTGGGATTCCCCGGCTCTGCTGAGGGAATGTCGGGATCCCCATCCTCCATTGGGGATGGGGGAAATGGGGCCGGACCTGTCCTGCTGCTCCAGGCAGCTGCCCTGTGCGGGGGTTTAGGATGGGATTTGGGGTGGATTTGGGATTTGGGGATGGGTTTGGGGATGAATTTCGGATGCATTTTGGCCAGACTGGGGATGTGTTTGGGATGTGTTTTGGGACATATTTGGGATTTATTATAGGGTGTGTTTGGGATTTTTAGACGTATTTTGGGACGCGTTTGGAGATGTATGTTGAGATGTGTTTTGGGATATTTTTGGGATTTGGGGATGCATTCGGGATGCATTTTAGGTTATCTTTGGGATGTGTTTTGGGATGGGTTTTTTGGGATGGGTTTTTTGGGATGCGTTTGGGATCATTTCGGGATGAATTTGGGATTTTTGGCTCTATTTTGAGACGTGTTTTGGGACATATCTGGGATCTCGGGATGGATTTGGGGCGCAGGGCCCATCCCGAGCCGGGAACGCTCAGCTCCACGCCCAGATCCCACATCCCAGGCGGCGAAGGGGACAAGGAGCTCCCTCCCGGCTTTGGCAGGTCGGGATTCCGGGGGGGGTCTCGGAATTCCGGGGGGTTTCTGAGCTCCCGTTTTCCCGCAGGACACGCAGAAGGCGAAGCAGTTCCTGCCGTTCCTGCAGCGCGCCGGCCGCTCCGAGGCCGTGGTGGAATACGTGTTCAGCGGCTCCCGCCTGAAGCTCTTCCTGCCCAAGGAAACCTGCCTGATCACCTTCCTGCTCGCAGGTGAGCCGGGCGTGCCGGGCATCGGCCGATCCCGGGATCGGCACCGCGGGACTCTGGGATCAGCGCCAAGGGATTCCTGGGATTGGCACCAAGGGGTTCTGGGATTGGCACCAAGGGGTTCTGGGATCGGCACCAAGGGATTCCTGGGATTGGCACCAAGGGGTTCTGGGATTGGCACCATGGGGATCCAGGATTGGCACCGTGAGGTTCCTGGGATCAGCACCATGGTGTTCCCAGGATTGGCACCGTGCGGATCCAGGATTGGCACGCTGGGGTTCTGGAATGGCACCACAGGGTTCCCGGGATCAGCACTGCAGGATTCTGGGATCGGCACTGTGGGACTCTGGGATTGGCACCGTGGGGTTCCTGGGATCAACACTGTGGGGTTCCCGGGATTGCCACCGCAGGGGTTCTGGGATCAGCGCCGTGGGGTTCTGGGATCGGTGCCGGAACATCCCCCGGCCTGGCGCGGGAACGTTCCCTGGATTGGGGGACCCCGGGACGGAGGGTCCCAGTTAACCCTGGAGCTGCCGTGGGTCAGGCTGCCAGGGGTGGGGCAGGTTGGGGTTGGGAAGGACGATCCCACCTAAAAAACCTGGGAGCGGGTGGGGAAGGACAAAGTGGGGAGAAGGGAGGGAACAGCGGGATGGGGATGAGGATGAGGATGTAGATGGGGATAGGATGAAGATGGATTGAGAATGAGGATCAGGGCGGGGATGAGGATCAGGAGGAATTCCATCAGCGTTTCAAGGATCCAATCCCAGGATCAAACACTGGGAAAGGTGGGAGCGGCTCCTACACAGGGAATGTTCATCCTGGGAGGAGCAAGGATGGAGTCAGGGATTCCTTGTCCATCCCTTTGCTCCCAGAGTTGGGAATGCGTCCTGTCTCTGTCCCCCGTGGACATCAACACCGGGATGGGCCTTTGGGAAGTGGGGGCTCCATCCCTGCTCCCAGCGGTGCCGGGACATCTCCTGGTGCTGCCATCCCTGCTCCACAGGGGAGTCCCTATTCCATGGGGGTCCCTGATCCATGGTTCTCCTCTTCGGAGGTCCCTGCTCCATGGGAATTCCTGCTCCGTGGGAATCCCTGTTCCATGGTCCTGCTCCATGGGAATTCCTGCTCCGTGGGAATCCCTGTTCTGTGGTCCTGCTCCATGGGAATCCCTGTTCCGTGGTCCTGCTTCATTGGGATTCCTGCTCCATGGGAATCCCTGTTCCATGGTCCTGCTCTGTGGGAATCCCTGTTCCATGGTCCTGCTCCATGGGAATCCCTGTTCCGTGGTCCTGCTCCATTGGGATTCCTGCTCCATGGGAATCCCTGTTCCATGGTCCTGCTCCATGGGAATCCCTGTTCCATGGTCCTGCTCCGTGGGAATCCCTGTTCCATGGTCCTGCTCCGTGGGAATCCCTGTTCCATGGGAATCCCTGTTCCATGGTCCTGCTCCATGGGAATTCCTGCTCCGTGAGAATCCCTGTTCCATGGTCCTGCTCCGTGGGAATCCCTGTTCCATGGTCCTGCTCCGTGGGAATCCCTGTTCTGTGGGAATCCCTGTTCCATGGTCCTGCTCCTTTGGGATTCCTGCTCCGTGGGAATCCCTGTTCCGTGGTCCTGCTCCATTGGGATTCCTGCTCCGCCCTTCTCTGTTCTAGAAGGGATTGATCCCCAAGACCATCCCATCCCATCAAATCCCGTGATCCCGACGGGACCTTCTGGCTTTTATTTCCCCTGGTTTTTGTTGGATTTCTCGCCGGTGCCATTCCCAACCCTCCTCTGCCAAGCCAGGAATAGGATAAATATCCGCCTTTTATCAACGCCTGCCTTTTTTATGGATATCAAATGCAAATGAGCACCAGGAAGAGATGCCAAGTCCCTTAAAATGTGACTCCAGGGATGCTCCCGAGGGAGCTCATCCCGGCTTTCCAGCTAAAATAGATCCGTCAGAGCACTATAAATATGTGCAAATACAGGCACCGGTTTAATCCCGAATTCCTCTCTCCCGGCAAAACTCCGGAGCCTGACGCCTTGCCGGAGCGGGGGCTGGGAGCGGGAGAATTCCCGAGGGATGAGGGGGCACCTCCGGGGATGTTGGAGTGGCCAAGTGGCTCCGAGGGGTCCAAAATCTTCCCCGGGAGCTGCGGGATTGGGAGACGGGGACGGGAAATCCGGAGTTTTTTCCATGTGAGCGTTCCCGACGGGGGGCTGTCCCACGGAGCGGATCCTCGGCGCTCCAGTCCCACTCCCGCACTTCCCGGGCGTCCCCTCCCTCCCCCTCGCCTCCCCTGCTCCCGAAATCCATAAATCCGCCGGGAGATCGATCCCTGGTGCTCGGCCCCGGCACGGCCGATCCCTGCCCGGAGCCATCCCAGATCCCGGTGCCGGCCGCGGCTGCGGCGCAGCGAGGGCACAAAGCTGCTCCGATCCCTGGAATCAAGGCTGGAAGGGTCCTTGCTCCAAGGGATTCTCTCCCTGGGAAGATCTATTCTACCTGTTCTCTCTGAGGGAATTCCGGGGAGGAATTCCTCCCGGAATCCTGGTGCGGGATCCCTCGTGGCATGCTGTGGGGTACTCTGGGATGCTGTGGAACGCCCCAGGATGCCTTGGGATGCTTCAGGATATCGCAGGGGTGCTGTGGGATACCTGGGAATGCTCAGCGATGTCTATGGCATGCCGAGGGATACCTTGGGATGCTGCGGAATTCTTGGCCCTCATCCCTCCAGGGCCGATTCTGGGATGGGAGCAGGCCCAGAGCCGGGCAGGATTGTGCTGGAATTCTCTGGGCAGCCCAGGGGAGCGCGGTGGCTGCAACACCGGCAGCCGCATCCCTCATTAATCCGTCACGGCTTCCCGGGAAGCGCGGCACAGCCGCGGATTCGGGATTAGCTGCTATTTTTAAAGTGCTTGGAGAACTTTTCCTCCCCTCTCCCGCCAGCATTCCCGGGGGGATGAGAGCGCCAAGGCCGGCCTTTGGAGCTGTCCCGTTTCCAGAAGCTTCCCTCGGGTGGCTTCGGGAAGCGTCAGAAGCCGGAGAGGATCCGGAGCGGGATCCCGGTCTGGAGGAGCCGGGAGCTGCCGGAGTTGGAGGGCTCTGGTGCTTCCTCAGCTCTTCCCTTGTTCTCTGAGGGAAGGAATTCCCTTGAGGTCCGCGAGCCCTCCTGGCCCCTTCCAGGGGGAGGAAGGGCGGCTCCAGCCCCTCGTTCCCGTTCCCGGCGCGGCACTGGGGGATGCTCCCTGCTGGAGAAATCCGGGGTCAGAGCTGGGTCAGGATCGGAGCCAGAGCCCACCCGGTGCTGGCAAGAGGATCCCACGGTGATCCCAGATTTTGGGGGTGGATGGTGGTTCCAGCTCATTAACAAAGATCCCGGGTTTTCCTGCTCCCCATCCCACGTTCTGCTGTGTTTCCCGGAATCCCCCTTTCCAGAAATCCCATTTCTGGGGACAGAGGACGTCAGTTCTGGGAAGGACAGGGACAGGGCCGGGAATCTCCTGCTGGATTCCCTGGAAATGGCTTCCCTTGGAGGCTGCACAGCCTGGGAATGGGGGCTGGGCTGGGGACAGGACGGGGATGCGGCAGGGCCAGGGATGGGGATGGGACAGGGATGAGGAGGAGGATGAGGATGGGGATGGGGATGAGGAGGAGGATGGGGATGAGGATGAGGATGGGGATGAGGATGAGGATGGGGATGGGGATGGGGATGGGGATGAGGATGAGGATGAGGATGAGGATGAGGATGGGGATGGGGATGAGGATGGGGATGAGGATAGGGATGGGGATGGGGATGAGGATGGGGATGAGGATGGGGATGGGGATGAGGATGAGGATGAGGATGAGGATGATGATGGGGATGGGGATGAGGATGGGGATGAGGATGGGGATGAGGATGAGGATGAGGATGAGGATGAGGATGAGGATGAGGATGAGGATGAGGATGAGGATGAGGATGGGGATGAGGATGAGGATGAGGATGAGGATGGGGATGGGGATGAGGATGAGGATGGGGATGAGGATGGGATGAGGAAGGACCCTCTGGCACAGGGACACTGTCCCTTGGGATGTGCTCTGGGCACTCCCGGCTGCTCCGGGCAGGATCGGTGTCCTTGTGTCCTCGGGTCTTGGTGACACCGATGTGGCCCTGGGGATGTGGCACCTCCTCACTCGTGGCTGCGGCGTGGAGCCGCAATTCCCGGCGCTTCATTCATTATGCAAATTATGTAAATGATCATTAATAATGCAGGACTTCCCTGTGCTCCCAGCCGGGGCAGGGGGATCCCAGGGGCAGCGGGACAAGGGGGAGCGGCTGTGACAGAGGGGTCTGGATGGGGGCCTGGGTGTGTCCCCGTGTCCCCATCCCTGTTTGTGTCCCCATCCCTGTTTGTCCCCATGTCCCCATCCCTGTTTGTGTCCCCATCCCTGTTTGTGTCCCCATCCCTGTTTGTCCCCATGTCCCCATCCCTGTTTGTGTCCCCATCCCTGTTTGTCCCCGTGTCCCCATCCCTGCTGGTCCCAGTCTGTCCCAGCCTCTCCCACGGCTGTGCCACCCCTGGATGCTCCTGGAGCTCCCCCCACATCTCACTTGTTTCCAGTGTCCCCTTCCCTCCCAGATCCTTCCCAGTGTGCCATTCCCAGTTCCCCATTCCCAGGTGCCATTCCCAGTGTGCCATTTCCAGGTGCCATTCCCAGGTGCCATTCCCAGTGTGCCATTCCCAGTTCCCCATTCCCAGTTCCCCGTTCCCCGTTCCCAGTTCCCCATTCCCAGGTGCCATTCCCAGTTCCCCGTTCCCAGGTTCCCCATTCCCAGTTCCCCGTTCCCAGTTCCCCGTTCCCAGTTCCCCATTCCCAGTTCCCCGTTCCCAGTTCCCCGTTCCCAGTTCCCTGACCCCGGCCGGTTTTCCCGCAGGGATCGAGTGCCCGCGGGGCGCCCGGAACGCTCCGGGGCTGGCGCAGGAGGGGGAGCCCTTCAGCGAGGAGGCCACGCTCTTCACCAAGGAGCTCGTGCTGCAGAGGGAGGTACGGCCCGAGCCCGGCACCGGGGCATCCGGGGGGATCCGGGGGGATCTGGCGATCCAGGGGGATCCAGGGGGATCCAGGGAGATCTTAAGGGATCTGAGGGCAGCAGCTGTGAGGGACCGGAGGGTGCAGCGATACCCAGAGATCCCAGGGATACCCAGAGATCCCGGGGATGCTGAGACATCCCAGGGGATACCCAGAGTGTCCTGTGGGATATGGAGAGATCCCCGGGTGATTCTGAGAGATCCAAGGTGTCACCAGCAGATCCCAGGTGATTCCGGGAGATCCCAGGAGATCCCAGGGGATACTGAAAGTGCCCTGGGCAGGATGGATGTGGGGTTGGATGTGAGGTTGGAATCCACATGGATGTGGGGTTGGATTCCCGATGGATGTGGGGTTGGATGTGGGGTTGTATTCCGGATGGATGTGGGGTTGGATGTGGAGTTGGATTCCCGATGGATGTGAAGTTGGATTCCCGATGGATGTGGGGTTGGATTCCCGATGGATGTGGAGTTGGATTCCCGATGGATGTGGAGTTGGATTCCCGATGGATGTGGGGTTGGATGTGGGGTTGGATTCCGGATGGATGTGGGGTTGGATGTGGAGTTGGATTCCCGATGGATGTGGAGTTGGATTCCTGATGGATGTGGGGTTGGATTCCCGATGGGTATGGGATTAGATTCCCGATGGATGTGGGGTTGGATGTCGGGTTGGAGTCTGTTTGAACCTGTTCCCGTTACCGTCTCCGGATATTAAAATTCCCTGGAACTCCTGTGATTTCCCTGATTGCAGCTCCGGCGCTCGGGGCCCGTTTTGGGTAATTGTTCCGTGATTCACAATTCCAAGGTGGATCCCGGATCCCTCCCCCGCCGACAGTCGTGGTTCCCCTGAGCCAAAATTCGGGAACTGATGCTCCCATCCAGATGTTGGCACTGCTGCAGATATGGGCATGGATAGAGATGGGATCTGAGGATCCAGATGTGGCCGTGGCTGCAGACACGGTTGATGCAGATGTGGACACAGCTGCAGTTTGGGGCATGGATCCAGATGTGGGCAGGGGTGCAGATGTTGACATGGATCCAGATGTGGGCAGGGATGCAGATGTTGACATGGATCCAGACGTGGGCAGGGATGCAGATGTTGACATGGATCCAGACGTGGGCAGGGGTGCAGATGTTGACATGGATCCAGACGTGGGCAGGGGTGCAGATGTTGACATGGATCCAGACGTGGGCAGGGGTGCAGATGTTGACATGGATCCAGACGTGGGCAGGGATGCAGATGTTGACATGGATCCAGATGTGGGCAGGGCCGCAGATGTTGACATGGATCCAGATGTGGGCAGGGATGCAGATGTTGACATGGATCCAGCCGTGGGCAGGGGTGCAGATGCTGACATGGATCCAGATGTGGTTCGTGGATGCAGATGTGGCTGCAGATCCAGGTGTGGGCACGGTGGGAACTGTGGGCGTGGATCCAGATGTGGCAGCAGCTGCAGGCCGGTGGTGCCGGCTGTGGGAACACAGGAGTGAGGGGACACAGGGACACGGAATGGGGAACGCAGGGACACGGGTGCAGGGACATGGGAATGTGGGGAAACAGGGACAAGAGGACACGGGGACACGGGGACATGGGGACACAGGGACAGGAGGACACGGGACACGGGGACACGGGGACAGGAGGACGCAGGGACATGGGGGTGCAGGATATAGGGACATGGGGACACAGGGTCACAGGGACATGGGGACATGGGTGCCGGGATACAGGAACATGGAGAAACAGGGACAGGAGGACGTAGGGACAGGAGAACATGGACGTGGAGACACAGGGACATGGGGACACAGGGACATGGGGAAATGGGTGCAGGGATACAAGAACATGGGGACACAGGGACAGGAGGACACAGGGGCACGGGGGTGCAGGATGTGGGAACATGGAGAAACAGGGACACAGGGACACAGGGACACAGGGATACGGGAACATGGAGAAACAGGGACACGGGGACACTGCAGTCGTCCCCCTCCCTGCTCAGCATCTCGCGCTGCCGGGAATTGCTGACCCGCATCCCAAGGGCTTCGCTCCGCTGCCTCGGCACATTCCGGAGGCTCCGCGCTGCACCTGCCCGGGAATGTCGTGGCAGGGAGGCCAGATGGAGCCCGGGCTGCTTCCCAGGAATGCAGTGGCAGGGAGGACACGTGGAAGCCCGGGATGCTTCCCGGGAATGTCGTGGGGGAGGCCGTGGGAAGATGGGCTGCTGCCCAGGAACGTGGCGGTGGGGAGGCCACGTGGAATTTGGGATGCAGGGCAGGAATTCGGGATGCAGGGCAGGAATTCGGGGTGCAGGGCCAGAATTTGGGATGCAGGGCCGGAATTCAGGGTGCAGGGCAGGAATTTGGGATGCAGGGCCGGAATTCGGGGTGCAGGGCCAGAATTTGGGATGCAGAGCAGGAATTTGGGGTGCAGGGCAGGAATTCGGGGTGCACGGCCAGAATTTGGGATGCAGGGCAGGAATTTGGGGTGCAGGGCAGGAATTGGGGATGCAGGGCCGGAATTTGGGATGCGGGGCTGGAATTGGGGATGCGGGGCCGGAATTCAGGATGCAGGGCAGGAATTCACGATGCAGGGCAGGAATTCACGATGCAGAGCAGGAATTCGGGGTGCAGGGCCGGAATTCGGGATGCAGGGCAGGAATTCACGATGCAGAGCAGGAATTCGGGGTGCAGGGCAGGAATTTGGGATGCCGGGCAGGAATTCACGATGCAGAGCAAGAATTCGGGATGCAGGGCAGGAATTTGGGATGCCGGGCAGGAATTGGGGGTGCAGGGCAGGAATTCGGGATGCAGGGCAGGAACTGGGGGTGCAGGGCAAGAATTGGGGCTGCAGGGCAGGAATTCGGGGTGCAGGGAAGGAATTTGGGATGCCGGGCAGGAATTCACGATGCAGAGCAGGAATTCAGGGTGCAGGGCAGGAATGCCATGGCGAGGAGGCCGCGGGAAGCCGGGATGTCGCCCAGGCCCGTTCCCGGCTCCGGCTGCGGGTCCCCGCGGTTCCCACGGTGGCCCCGGCCGCGTTCCCGCCGGCAGCCGAGTCCCTGCCCACCCCCACAGCCGTGGGATATTTTTATCCGGCGGCTCCGGCTGCTGCTGACTCACGGGCCCGGAGCCGGCGCTGACGAACCGGCCCCGCAGCGTGGGGAGCTGGGGGGTGCGGGGAGGTTCCGGCGGGATGGCGGCTCCGGGAGCGCCCGGGAAGGGCCCAGGGGAGCCCCGGGTGCCCCTCGGCCCCTCCGCGGCCGCACGGATCCGGCAGGAGCTGCTGATCCCCCGGGAACGCCGGGAAACTGCCCCGGCCCCCCGCAACGTGTTCCAGGGCTTTTTGTCCGCTGGAGCTGTGGATTGCCAGTGGGTCAATCCAGCCCTGATCCCAGTCCCAGCCGGATCCCAGCACTGATCCAAACCCCAATTCCAGTGCTGATCCCACTGTTGATCCCAACTGGTGATCCCAACTCCAATCCCAACCCTGATCCCAGGGTCAGTCCCAGTGCTGATCCCAACCCCAATCCCAGCACTGACCCCAGCACAAATCCCAGTCCCAGGGCCCAGCCCTGTGCTTGGAGCATCCGCGGTGTTCCAGAGCATCCTCCCACATCCCACCTCATCCCACCCCACCCCATCCCATCCCATCCCACCTCATCCCACCCCATCCCACCCAATCCCTTCCCATCCCACCCCACCCCATTCCATCCCACCTCATCCTATTCCATCCCATCCCATTCCATCCCACCTCATCCCACCCCACCCCACCCCATCCCATCCCACCTCATCCCATCCCATCCCATCCCATGCCATCCCATCCCATCCCATTCCATCCCACCCCATCCCACCTCATCCCACCCCACCCCATCCCATCCCATCCCACCTCATCCCATCCCACCTCATCCCATCCCATCCCATCCCACCCCACCTCATCCCATCCCATCCCATCCCATCCCATCCCACCTCATCCCATCCCATCCCATCCCACCTCATCCCATCCCATCCCATCCCATCCCATGCCAGGGGAGGCCCCGGGAGAACTCCAGATCCCGCTGCCGTTGGGACTTCCCCGACATCCCCCAAAAATCCCGGGATTTTATTTGTCAGTGTTTGCCTTTCCCCACATCCCAGGCCCTGATTCCCACCCTGCTCCGAAGGAATTCCCGGGAAAGAGCTGGGGCTGCTCTGGGGTCACAAGGAGGATTGTCCTTAACAGGATGGATAGGATGGAATTCTGGGAACTGGGGGAGATCAAGGACTGGTGGGGTTTGGGGTTGGGATGGAATTGGATGAGGATGAGGATGGGATGAGGATGAGGATGAGGATGAGGATGAGGATGAGGATGGGGATGGGGATGGAGATGGGATGAGGATGAGGATGAGGATGAGGATGAGGATGAGGATGGGGTTGGGGATGGGGATGGGGATGAGGATGGGATGAGGATGGGGATGGGGATGAGGATGAGGATGAGGATGAGGATGGGGATGGGGATGGGGATGGGGATGAGGATGGGGATGAGGATGAGGATGAGGATGAGGATGAGGATGAGGATGAGGATGAGGATGAGGATGAGGATGAGGATGAGGATGGGATGAGGATGGGGATGGGGATGGGGATGAGGATGGGGATGGGGATGAGGATGATGAGGATGAGGATGGGGATGGGGATGAGGATGAGGATGAGGATGAGGATGAAGATGGGATGAGGATGGGATGAGGATGATGATGGGGATGGGGATGAGGATGAGGATGATGAGGATGAGGATGGGATGAGGATGGGGATGGGGATGAGGATGAGGATGATGAGGATGAGGATGGGATAATGATGATGATGATGGTGCTCTAATTTTGGGCTAAAATCAAAGCCAATGAAATCCATAAATCCCTCCAGCCCCCTGTAGCATTCCCAGGATCTCTGGGATCATTCCTGTCTGTCCCCTGCTCAGGGAGGAGGGGAGGTTCATCCTCCAGGAGCAGGAGGAGGAGGAGGTGTTGGCATTCCCAGATTGGCCTGGGTGGGAAAATTCGGGAATAAAGGGAAAAGCAGGAATGTAGTTTTGGGAAAAACTGACCCGGATTCGCCAAAAATCCTAAAAAAACCCCAAATCCCAACACTGGACCCTGGCAGCTCCGTGGTGACCGAGGGGAGGGGCTCAGCCCCTGGGTGTCCCCGGGAAGCGGTGGTGGCACTGCGGTGGAGGTGGCACCGTGGGGACACCGGTGCCACCGAGGGTCCCCATGGCCGCAGGGACACTCTGTCCCGCTGTCCCCTCAGAGGGGTGTCCCGCTGTCCCCTCCTCCCTCCCTGCAATCCCAACTCCAGCCGGGAACCCCCGGCCCAGGGTCCCGCTGTGCCCCCCACCAGTGTCCCCCCGCTCCTGTCGCCCCCCGATTCTCAGCACCCCCCCAATGTCACCCCCCAACTGTCCCTCCAGTGTCACCCTCCGTGTCACCCCCAATTCTCATCTCCTCAATGTCACCCCCCGTAATTCTGTCCCCCCCAATTCTCGTCCCCCCAGTGTCACCCCCTAATTCTTGTCCCCCCCAATTCTCGTCCCCCCAATGTCACCCCCTAATTCTTGTCCCCCCAATTCTCGTCCCCCCAATGTCACCCCCTAATTCTTGTCCCCCCCAATTCTCGTCCCCCCAATGTCACCCCCTAATTCTTGTCCCCCCCCCGCCCCGTGTCACCCCCATTTCTCACCCGTCCCCTCCTCCATCCTCTCCCTCCGTGTCCCTTCCCCGCTCCGCGGTTTTTCCAAAGCTTTTCCTGCTGAGAGGACAAAAAACCCCTTTCAGGCTGGCGGGGAGGGGGGCACCCCCCGCGGCCCCCCCGAGTCCCCCCCAGCCCCAGCCCCGTTTAACCCCTCGGGCACTCGCTGTTACAAATTTGGAACAATATTTATTAAAATACAAAAATACACTTGGGGGTTTTTTTGTTTTGTTTTTTTGTTTTTTCTTTTTCCTTTTTGTTGGATTCGCGGTACAGTCGGATCCTTCCGGCGTTTACAGCCTGAGAGGGAACTTCTGCATCTCCTTCCCGCCTTCCGCCCCCCCCCTCCCCCCCACCCCGGACCCCCCAAAAACGGAATTTTAGCTCAGCTTTGCCCTCCCCCCCCCCTCAACTCCGAGAACATTTTAAAGCTAAAACGAGAAATTAAAGTAATTCCAGCGCCCGAGCAACGGGGGGGGGGCCCCCCTCGCTGCTGCCCGACCCCCCCCATCCCCTCGGGACCCCCACGAGGCACTTGGGGTCCCCACCGGGACCCCCCCGGCGCCACCTCCGATGCTGGTGGCCCCCCCATTGTCACCCCCCTCCCCGAGCCCTTAATTTCTCCCGGCCCCCCCCCCGGTTCCATGAGCAGCCCTTGGGGGGGGAGGGGGGTGTCCCCATTGTCACCCCCTCCCGGGGAAGGGGGAGGGGCTCCCCACACCCCCCCCCCCGCCCCAAATAAAAGGACTAAAAATGCCGTTCGTAGTGAAGGTGGTTACAATCATTGGTCAGGTGTCCCGTGGGGGCCCCCCCAGCCCCCCAGGAGCCATAGCCCTGTGCCGAGGGGTCCGGGGGGGGTGACAAACACCGTGGGAAAGGGGGTGCAGAGCAAAGCGGGGGGGCACCCGCTCTCCCCCCCTCCAAACCACCCCCCTCCCCCAGGTGCTTGCGGGGTTTTTTTTTTTTTACCCCTTCCCGTGGGGTTTTTTTTTTGAGGAATTTTTTGCTTGAATACATTGCAGACGTCCATCCCCAGCCCTCAGGCTGCGCCCCCCCCGCCCCCCCCCCGCCCCCGAGCCCCCCCACACCCCACCCCCCCCCCCAAAATCCATTCCTTTATTGCATTGGGAAGGTCCTGGCGCGGGGCCGACATCCCGCTCCGGTGACGCCGGAGCCGCCGGCACACGGCCAAGGGCAGCGCCGCGGGGTTTGGGGGGGCCGAGCTCACCCCCTGCCCCAAACAACCCCCCAAAAAAACCACCCCGGACCCCCCCAAACCCCGCCCCGACAGCCGCTGCCACCGCTCCGGCGTCCCCCGCGTCCCCCCGCGCCACGGCACCGCCGCTGGTCCCCGAGCACGGGGATCGCTCCTCTCATTACCGATTTGTTTTTTGTTTTTCCTCTGTTTCTCCTGGTTCGTGGTTCGTTTTTGTGGGTTGTTGGTTTTTTTTGTTTTGTTTTTTTTTTTTTGTGTGTGTGTGTGTGTGTGTTTAAATAGAACCTGCGAGTTAGAAAATAGTGGTTTTTTTGTAGGAGTTTTGGGTGGGTTTCGTTAAATTTTAATAGAATCTGCTGCTCTTCTCGGCCCCGAGGTTGGCTATAGAAGCATGTACACGAAAAAGAGTCTCTCCCCCCCCCCTGTACAAAAGTTGTGTCTGTTATTGAGGAATTCTCCTGGTTTTCCTTAGCACTGAGGAATTCTCCTGGGTTTCCTTCTTTTTGGAGTTCTGCTTTTGTGCATCTATTGTGTTTATAATAATTCAGGGCCGGGGCTGGACGTTGAAGGCGGCAGGGGGGGTGGGGGGAGGACGACGACCCAAAAAAAGAAGCAGGAAAAAGCCCCCAAAAAAGAGTTCATATCTGGGTTTCCTGAACTTTCTCCTTGGGGTGGGTCTGGATTAAATAGGGGTCGGCCAGGGTGGTCCCGGGGGGGTGCAGGGAGTTGCTCAGCGCGTTGTCTGTCCAGTGGGCGCCGTGTCCGGCCTTGTAGGTGTTGTAGTTGAGGTGCTCGTGGATGTTGGGCAGCACCACGGCCCCCTCCCCTGCCCCTCCGGCCGGGGCGGCCGCGGGCGCGGCGGCGGCCGGGGCGATGTCCTCGTCCACCTGGATGATCTCCACGGTGCGGGCGGCGGTGACGGTGCTGCGCTGCTGGTGGCGCTTGCGGAGCTTGTAGAAGACGATGAGCATGGCGGCGGCCAGCAGCGTCACGGCCACGAAGCAGCCGATGATGATCTTGGTGGTCTTCATCACCTCGTCCAGGCTGGTCTGCAGCTTGTCGCCGGCGTCGGCCGTGGGCACGGCCACCTGCTTGGGCGGGCGCGTGGTCTGCACCAGCACGGTGGTGGTGGTGGTGTAGGCCGGCTGGTAGCCCGTCGAGGTGGTGGGCACGGGCTTGGTGAACTTGGGGGACACGTCCTCGGGGGAGATCTCGGTGGTCTCCACCGTGACGGTGGTGAAGAAGCTGTAGTTGGAGGTGTTGAGCTCGGCCGTGCTGACGTTGAGGAAGGCCGAGGCGTTGGAGTTGCCGGCCACGTTGGTCACCATGCAGGTGTAGAGGCCGGTGTCGGTCAGCAGCACGTGCGAGAAGTTGAGGGTGCCGTCGTTGAGCACGGAGAGGCGCGGGTGGCTCGAGGCGTGGCTCAGCACCGTCCCGTTGGGCAGCAGCCACCGCACCGAGGACATGGAGGGCGTCCGGCAGCGCAGCTCGGCCACGCGCCCCTCCGAGATGTTGAGGTCCGCGGGCGCGTCCATGATGAAGGGCGCCGAGCACTGGAAGGAGGTCTGGTCCACCTCCACCAGGAAGCGGCCCCGCATGTGCAGCGGGGCGTGGCAGCGGCCGCAGCAGGTGGAGTTGGTGGGGATGTACTCCCGCAGCCACCACGACAGCCAGAGGATGTCGCAGTCGCAGTCCCAGGGGTTGTGGTGCAGGTGCAGCTCCACCAGGTAGCGCAGCGGGGCGAACAGGTCGTGGGGCAGGGACGACAGGTTGTTGTGGGCCAGGTTGAGCTCCACCAGCGCCGTCAGGTCGTCGAAGGCGTTGCGCTCGATCAGGTTGATCTGCGAGTTCATGATCCAGAGCTTTTTGAGGGATTTGAGCCCGTGGAAGGAGCCCGGCTTGATCTCGGGGAAGTTGTTGCCCGACATCTCCAGCTCCTCCAGGCCCACCAAGGGCGTCAGGTTGGGCATGTCCTTGATGTTGCACATCCCCAGGTTGAGGTACTTGAGGTTGTACAAGCCCTCGAAGGCCCCCTCGGAGATGTACTCGAGCTTCTTGAGCTCGCCCAGGTCGAGGCGCATGAGGGAGGGCACGCGGTTGAAGGCGTAGCTGGGGATGCTCTCGATGGGGTTGTTGCGCAGCCACAGCTCCCGCAGCTTGGACAGGTACTCGAAGGCCCCGCTGGGGATCACCGTCAGCCAGTTGTCGAAGAGCTCCAGGGTGTTGAGGCTGGCCAGGCCGTTGAAGGCGCCCACCTCGATCTGCCGGATGGCGTTCCTGCCCAGCTGCAGCACCTCCAGGTGGTGCAGGTGGCGGAACGTGTCCGCCTGGATCATCTGGATGTTGTTCTCCATGAGGTTGAGATAGCGGGTGTTGGAGGGGATGCCGGGGGGCACCTCGGCCAGGCCGCGCCGGGTGCACACCACCTTGCTGAACTGGTTACTGCAGGAGCACACGGAGGGGCAGCTCTGGGGCCCGGCGAGGCGGCGGCCGTGGCCAGGAGCCACGCGTGGAGGGTCAGGGAGGCGGCCAGGAGCCCCGGCCAGGTGCGGTGGCGGCGGGTGGCGGCGGAGGTGGTGCACAGTTACCTGCCACAAGAGCTTCATGGTGTGGCACGTTCATCATTCACCATCGTCTGGGGATGGCGGCGAGAACAGCAGAACGGGCTCGGGGCCCCCCCCCTCTCCCGGCTCCCACGAGCTGGGGGGCCCGGCTGGCCGGAGGGGGGGGGGGTGGTCGGGGTGCTGGGGTCGGGGTGGGTGGGTCGGGGGGGGGAGGGCTCCGAGGGGAGCGGGGGTTGAGGAGGGAAAAACGAAAATTTAAAAGGGGGGAAAAAAATCGGCGGTAGGTGCTGGGGGGGGGGGTGGGGGGGAGGTGCGGGGAGAGGAGCAGAAGGAACCCCCCCCCCGCCCGGCCCCGCTCGCCAGTACCTACCTGGGGAACGGGGATCGGGGGGGTCCGGGGGGGCTCGAGGCGAGCGCGGGGGGCGCGGGACCGAGGAGTGGGGGGGGGGGGGGGCCGGCTCCCAAAAAAAAAAAAGACAAAATGGCTCCTGGAGGCTGCGGTGCAGGATGGGGGGGGGGGGGGGGGCCGGCCCGGCTAAGCGGGGGCCCGGCAGCCCCCGACCGCGGCCAACCCCGCGGCCTCGCACCTCCGCCCGTGGGGCCGGCCCGGGGGGCTCGGCGGGGCCGGCATGGCCGCCCCCCCCCCAGGCCGCGGGGAAAAGGGGTGGGGGGGAGGGGGGGGAAACGCGGGGAAAGTGGCGAAAAAGGAAATAATTAAAAAAAATAAAAAAAGAAGCGGGGAGAAAAGGAAGAATTGGGAAAAGGGGAGGGAGCGGAGGAGAGAAAAAGTGGGGGGGGGAAAGAAAAAAAAAAAAAAATTAAAACCGAGGAGGGAAATGGGAATGGGGGAAAAAAAAAAAAATTGGCGAGGAAAGGGAATTGGGAAAGGAGGTAAGAACGGAATAAAAATCTAAAATCAAATCAAGATAAGAACGGAAATGAGGATAAAAGTTAAAATAAGGCTAAAATCGGATGAAAAACTAAAAATAAAAATTCGAAATATTAAAAAAAAAAAACCCAAAAAAAAAAAAAAACCCAAACAACCCGGACGAAACCTAAAAATAAAACAGGAAAATAAAGATTAAAAATAGGCCGAAATAAATAAATAAATCGCGGGGAGCCCCCCCCGGGAGAGGGAAAAACGCGGGTCGGGGAGGGAGCGGGGGGGAGGAAAGGGCGTCGGCGTGGGGGGGGGGGGGGGGATGCCGGCGGGGGCACCTCCCGGTAGCGGCGGCGGCTGCGCTGGTGGCGGGGCGGGGGGGGTCCCGTCCCGTCCCCTCCCGCGTGTCGTTCCCGCGTCCCCGCGTGGGTGTCGCGTTCAGCGGCGGCGCGGGGCGATGGTGGCGGTGACAGCGGCGGTGACAGCGGCGGCGGTGGCGGTGCCGGCGGGCATCCTCCGGTGGCGGGGGCCGCGCGGGGCGGTGCGGGCGGTGCGGGCGGTGCGGTGCGGGGCGGTGCGGGCGGTGCGGGAAGCAGCCGCGCAGGCGGCTGGCTCATCCTTTTGTCCTTCAGTGCGAGCGCGGATGGATTGCTGCTGCCGCCGCTCCCGCTGCTCCTGCTGACGCATCCCGGCTCCGCACAGACCCCCCCCCCCGCGCCCCCCCCCCCCGCACTCCCACCCACCCACCCGCCCGCCGCGCTCCGGAGGGGCCCCCGCCGGCCCCGCTTCGGCCGGTGCGGCGGCCCCGGAGCGGTTTTTGTGCGCGGGGAGGGGGGATGCGGGATGCGCCGCTTCCTCCTCCTCTTCCTCCTCCCTCCCTCCCTCCCGCCGCCTCCTCCTCCTCCTCCTCCCCCTCCCCGCAGCCCCGCTCGGGGCTTGTGGAGGAGAAGGGGGGGGGGGGCTCTCTCTGAGCGACCCCTCCCCTGGGCCGGATGGATGGAAGGACGGACCGATGGAGGGACGGGGGCGGCGCGGAGCTCGGTGGCTTTGGGGTGACAAGGAGTGGGGGGACCCCGGCTCCATCCGTGGAACCCCCCCGGGTGCGACCCCCGCGGCCGAGCGGGGACCCCTGAGCCCCCCCGGCTGAGACCCGACACGGCTGTGACACTGATGGGGAGCACCGACCCTGCGGGGCTGGGGTGGCCCTGCCGTGGGCTGGGGACAGGGACCCTGGGGACAAGGACCACCACGTGGTGCTGCTGCTCTTTGGGGCCCAGGCTGGGCTCTGCACCCCCAGCAGTGCCCTGTCCCCTCCCTCCTCCTGGGACCTCCCGCAGTCCCTAAAGCACCCTATGGCCACCCCCCTGCTCTTGGTGGCACTTGCGGCACTTGCAGCTGTCACCTGAGTGACACCAGCGGCCAGTGGGGACCTCTGTGGGGCTGGTGGCCCCTCTGGGACGCCCTGTCTGGTGGTGCCCCTCCTGTCCTTCCTCACTGGGGTCACTGTCCCCGTGATGGTGGCACGTCCCCAGGGGGCTGCAGCTGTTCCAGTGATGTCCCCCCCAGGAGCTGCAGGACCTGGTGGCCTCCTGTGCCCCGCGGGTGGGTCCCACACGTTCCCTGTTCACTACAGTGGTCGCATCTTGTCCTTGAGTCCATCACTGTCCTGCTTGTCCCCTGGCCAGTGACCCAGTGGTGACAGAGGGGACAGGGACACTGTTGTCATCCTGTGGCATTGTGGGTGGAGCTGCCACTGCCGTACATGGGGTGCTGGCCCCAGGGACCAGCCTGGCACTGCCATCCCTGGGGACAGCGGGTGGCCTGTGGGGCCGTGTCCTGTGCTGTGGCCCTGCCACACACCGGCCTTGGCAGGCGCAGTGCCAACATCTGGTGCGGTGACATGTCCAGTGTTGTGCTGTGGCCGTAGTGGTGCCATGGCCGGTGTGGTGCCATGTCCTGTGTGGGCCATGGCCGGTGCGATGTCGTGGCCAGAGTGGTGCCACGACCATTGTGGTTCTGTGGCTGCCACAGTGCCACGGTGCCAGGGGTGACGCAGTGCCGTAGCCAATGTGGTGCCATGGCCAGTGCAGTGCAATGTCCAGTGTTGTGCCGTGTCCAGTGCGGTGCCATGACCAGTGCAGTGCCATGACCAGTAGGGTGCCATGCCTAGTGTGGTGCTGTGTCCAGTGTGGTGCTGTGACCAGTGTGCTGCCATGGCTGGCATGATTCCATGGCCGGTGTGGTGCCATGTCCAGTGTGGTGCCATGGCTGGCATCATCCCATGGCCAGTGTGGTGCCATGACCGGTACGGTGCAATGTCCAGTGTGGTGCCATGGCTGGTGCCATGCCATGGCCGGTGTGGTGCCGTGGCCGGTGTGGTGCCATGGCCAGTGTGGTGCCATGGCCAGTACGGTGCCATGGCCAGTACGGTGCCATGACCAGTGTGGTGCCATGACCAGTACGGTGCCATGACCAGCACAGGGCCGTGGCCAGTGTGGTGCCATGACCAGCACAGGGCCGTGGCCAGTGTGGTGCCGTGGCCAGTGCGGTGCCATGACCAGCACAGGGCCGTGGCCAGTGTGGTGCCGTGGCCAGTGTGGTGCCATGACCAGCACAGGGCCGTGGCCAGTGTGGTGCCGTGGCCAGTGCGGTGCCATGACCAGCACAGGGCCGTGGCCAGTGTGGTGCCGTGGCCAGTGCGGTGCCATGACCAGCACAGGGCCGTGGCCAGTGTGGTGCCGTGGCCAGTGCGGTGCCGTGACCAGCACAGGGCCGTGGCCAGTGTGGTGCCGTGGCCAGTGTGGTGCCATGACCAGCACAGGGCCGTGGCCAGTGTGGTGCCATGGCCAGTGTGGTGCTTTGACCGGTGTGGTGCCATGACCAGTGTGGTGCCATGACCAGTGTGGTGCCATGACCAGCATGGTGCCGTGGCTGGTGTGGTGCCATGACCAGCACGGTGCCATGACCAGTGTGGTGCCATGACCAGCACGGTGCCGTGGCCAGTGTGGCGACATGACCAGTGCGGTGCCATGACCAGTACGGCGCTGTGGCCGGTGTGGTGACATGACCAGTGTGGTGCCATGACCAGCATGGTGCCGTGGCTGGTGTGGTGCCATGACCAGCACGGTGCCGTGGCCGCCGCAGTGCAAGGACAGGGGACACCTCCAGGCTTTGGAAGCAGCGGGAGTGGTTGTGGTGGGATGGGTGAGCTCAGGGGTGGGACAGGCTCCATGAGGCAGCGCTGGCACAGCCAAACCCCACTGACCGTGGCCACAGCTGGGGGCTGAACCATCGTGGTGTGGCCCTTGTGTCACCCTTGGGCCCAAACCTCACTGTGCCCTCGGCCACATGCCTGGCACTGTCCCGTGCCATGTGCTGACCCCAGGGCCACACTGGCCACAAGCCCAGCTCGTCCCAGGGTGGGATGTGATTCCCTGGATTCCCAGGATGGGACCCCCGGGGCGGAATGGGATACAGGATGAGGCAGGACCTGGTGGCTTTGTGTACCCCATGGGTGGCTCCCCCATGTCCCTTGTCCCCCACCTCAGGGGGACACATCGTGGTGGCACCGTGGGGGTCCCTGGGCCCCGGCTGGGTGCGGGGCGGTGGCTGGGGGGCCCCACCTGGGTGAGCTCGGGGGCGCTGGGAGGAGGCGGCGGGCTGGGCTGGGGACGGGCACCCACAGCTCACGTGATTCCCGGCATCCCGCAGGTTGAGGTGGAGGTGGAGAGCATGGACAAGGCCGGGAATTTCATCGGGTGGCTGCACATCGAGGGCGTGAACCTGTCGGTGGCGCTGGTGGAGCAGGCGCTGTCCCGCGTGCACTTCACGGCCGAGCGCAGCCCCTACTGCAAGGCCCTGCTGGCCGCCCAGGACGCGGCCAAGCAGAGGAAGGAGAAGGTGAGGGGGCCCAGGGGACCCGCCCCCCCAGCGGTGTCACCGCCCCAGAGACGCGGCCCCATCCCAAAAGGTGGCCCCGCACACCGGGTTGTCCCCACCCGGAGAGACGTGCCCGCCAAAGGACGTCCCTGTGTCACTCCAAGGGGTGTCACCGCCCCAAGAGATGTTCCCACTCCGAGGGGTGTCCCCACCCCAAGGGATGTCCCTGTGCAAAGGGGTGTCCCCACCCCAAGAGCTGGTGGCCACACCGCAGGGAACGCCACAACCCCAAATAACGTTCCCACCCACTGGGTGCCCGCACACCAAAGAGGCGGCCCCACCACGGTGGGTGTCCCCATCCCAGGAGATGTTCCACCCCAAGGAATGTCCCCACTCCTGGAGATGTCCCCACCCCAAGAGATGAAGGTCGCATGGCAAGAGATGTCCCAGTTGAGGGATGTCCCACCCCACGGATGTCCCACCCAAGGCACACAGCCCCCCAAGCTGAGGCCTGGGGATATTCCCACTGCCAGGTTTCACCTCCTCCCTCCCACAGCCGTGACCCGGAGTGTGGCCGTGTCCCCACCGCCGTGTCCCCACCCCGTGTCCCCCCAGGTGTGGTCCCACTACGAGGAGACGCCGGTGGAGGAGGTGGTGCCGGTGCTGGAGGAGAAGGAGCGCACGGCCAACTACAAACCCGTGTTTGTCACCGAGATCACCGACGACCTCCACTTCTACGTGCAGGACGTGGAGACGGGTACGGGGGGACGCCTGGGCACCCCCTGCACCCCGGGGCGCTCCCCAGACGGGGTTGGATGGGACGAGGGGTTGTGGGTTTGGTGGCTAACACCCAGATCTGTGTGTCCGGGGTGACGTGGGGCCACCCCTGCACCCCCCAGGACCATTTTTGGGACCAGGGTAGGGGTCCGTGATTGGGGTCCAAAGGTAAAGGGCCTGGGGCAGGGTCTGGGGTTGAGGTCCAGGTTTGGGATCTACTCTTGAAGTCGTCGCTGGGACTTGGGGCTCAGGCTCTGGGGCCGCACTGGGGAGCGGGGTCGGGTTCAGGTTTGGGGCGGGACTGGGAGTTTACCCTGGACCCCTCAGGTGCCCAGCTGGAGAAGCTGATGGAGAACATGCGCGCCGAGGTGGGCGCCCACCCGCCCGTGGAGGGCTCCTTCGCCCCGCGCCGCGGAGACTTCTGCATCGCCAAGTTTGTCGACGGGGAATGGTGAGGAGGGCACGGGGGGACCCCACAGGCGGGGCTGTGGGCCGAGGACCAAACCCCCAAAATCCCACTCTGCAGGTACCGCGCCCGGGTGGAGAAGGTGGAGTCGGGTGGGAAGGTGCACATTTTCTACATTGACTACGGCAACGTGAGTGGCACCGGGGGAAGCGAGGGGGAAACCAGCCCTCCGTCCATGGATCCATTCGTGGATGATCCGTCCATGGATCCGTCCATCCGTGGATCTGTCCATTCATGGATCCATCCATGGATCCATCCATCCATCATCCATCCCTTCATCCATGGATCCATTCATGGATCCATCCATCCACCTATCCTTCCATCTATCCATCCATCCATAGATCCATCCCTCCATCTATCCTTCATCCCTCCATCATCCATCCATGGATCCATCCATTGATCCATCCCTCCATCCATCCATCCATCCATCCCTCCATCATCCCTCCATCCATCCCTCCATCCATCCCTCTATCCATCCACCCATCCATCCATCCATCCATCCATCCCTCCATAGATCCATCCCTCCATCTATCCGTCCATCCATCCCTCCATCATCCATCCATGGATCCATCCACAGATCCATCCATGCCTCCATCCATGCCTCCATCCATCCCTCCATCCATCCATCCACCCATCCATCCATCCATCCATCCATCCATTCCTCCATCATCCATCCCTCCATCCATAGATCCATCCACAGATCCATCCATCCCTCCATCCATAGATCCATCCATCCACCCATCCATCCATCCATCCATCCATCCATTCCTCCATCATCCATCCCTCCATCCATAGATCCATCCACAGATCCATCCATCCCTCCATCCATAGATCCATCCATCCATCCCTCCATCCATAGATCCATCCATCCATCCATCCATCCATCCGTCCCTCCATCCATCCATCCATCCATCCATCCATCCATCCATCCATCCGTCCGTCCGTCCCTCCATCCATCCATCCATCCATCCATCCATCCATCCATCCATCCATCCATCCGTCCCTCCATCCATCCCTCCGTCCATCCCTCCACCCACCCAGCCACCCTTCCCCGTGGTGTCCGCTGGTGTCCCTCCAGCTGTCCCCCTCAGTGCTGTCCCCCGTGGTGTCCCCGCAGAAGGAGACGCTGCCCCCGACGCGCCTGGCCGCGCTGCCGCCGGCGTTCTCCCCGCGGGTGCTGCCGCCCCAGGCCACCGAGTACACCTTTGCCTTCATCCAGGTGCCACAGGACGTGAGTACGGGCCTTCCCCTGCACCCCACAGCCCGGCCCTGGCCCCACGGTGGCCCCTGACCCTGAAGCTCCACCCTGTGTCCCACCCGTGGCCCCCAGACCCACACCCGACCCTGGACCCCAAAACCATCAACCCCAAACTTGGTCCCAATTGGGAACATCTCACCTGGGACCCAAACGTGTCTCCTGACCCCAAACGCCGACCCCAGCCCTGACCCCGATCCCAGGGTAACCCCAAACCCACAGTGGGTTGTGGATGTCCCCAAAACACCCGGGGGGTCCCTGGGGTCTGAGGGTCAGGGGGGATCCTTGGGGGGTCCCTGAAGGCCCCAGGGGGTCTCTGAGGGTTTGGGGGTCCCTGACAGACGTGGGGGCTCCCTGAGGGTCTGGGGGGATCCCAAAGGCCATGGCGTGTCTCTGTGGGTGTGGGGTGTCCCTGAAAGCCCCGGGGGCGTTCCCGAGGCTGTGGCGTGTCCCCAATTGCCCCGGGGTGTCTCAAATTGCCCCGGGGTGTCCCTAATTGCCTCGGGGTGTCCCCAGTGGCCCCGGGGTGTCCCCAATGGCCCCAGGGTGTCCCTAATTGCCCCGGGGTGTCCCCAGAGACCCCGGGGTGTCCCCAATTGCCCTGGGGTGTCCCCAGCTTGCCCCGGGGTGTCCCCAACTTGCCCCGAGGTATCCCCAGTTGCCCCGGGGTGTCCCCAACTTGCCCCGGGGTGTCCCCACTTGCCCCGGGGTGTCCCCAATGCCCTGGGGTGTCCCCAGCTTGCCCCGGGGTGTCCCCAATTGCGCCGGAGTATCCCCAGTTGCCCCAGGGTGTCCCCACTTGCCCCGGAGTGTCCCCAATTGCCCCGGGGTGTCCCCAGCTTGCCCCCGGGTGTCCCCCAGGAGGAGGCGCGGGCAGACGCCGTGGACAGCGTGGTGAGGGACATCCAGAACACACAGTGCCTGCTCAACGTGGAGCACCTGGGCCCCGGCTGTCCCCACGTCACGCTGCAGTTCGCCGACTCCAAGAGCGACGTGGGGCTGGGGCTGGTCAAGGAGGGGCTGGTGATGGTGGAGCCCCGCAAGGAGAGGCAGTTCCAGAAAGTGGTGGGTGCTGGGGGGGGGGGGATCAAGGGGGCGTTTGGGGGGACTGGGAAAGGGGTTGGGGGGTGTTGGGTGGGTGCTGGAGGTGTTGGGGGGTTCTTCTGGGGGTGCTGGGTGGGTCCTGAGGGGTGCTGGGGGTACTGGGGGTGTCAGGTGGGTTCTGGGGGTCCCCGTCCCCCCGACCACCAGTGTTGATCGATCCCGGCCCAGCTGCTGCCCCACTGGGGGGACGGGCGTCCCCCCACCCCTCAGTGCTGCCCAGGCCCCCCACATCCCCGGGGTCACCCCACGCCCCGTGGGGGTCACCACCCCTGGGGGTGCCCCCAAGCCCCCCGGGGGGCCGCGGGGTCACCCAGGACTGTCCCCCCAGATCACCGAGTACCTGAACGCGCAGGAGGCGGCCAAGAGCGCCAGGGTGAGTGGGGGCGCCCCAAATCCGGGGGGCACCCCAAATCCGGGGACGCCCCAAATCCGGGGACGCCCCAAATCCGGGGAGTGCCCTAAATCCAGGGGACGCCCCAAATCCGGGGAACACTCCAAATCGGGGGGGGCGGGGGGGGTGCCCCAAATCCGGGGGGTACCCTAAATCTGGAGGCCACCCCAAAACCAGGGGAGACCCCCAAATCCGGGGAACACCCCCTGGAGCAAGGGCTGGACATGGCACTCCCATCTCCGGGGCGATGCCGGGCGCAGCCCCCCCAGTTTGGGGGTGCCGCCTGCCCCGGGGTGAGCCCCGTGCCGGTGTTTGGGGGGCCCCCGTGACGCCTTTTTCCCCCCCCCCCAGCTGAACCTGTGGCGTTACGGCGATTTCCGCGCGGACGACGCAGACGAGTTCGGCTACAGCCGCTGAGGGGCCGGGGGGGGCCCCGGGGGCACCCCAAAAAACCCCCCCCGGGCACCCCCAGCCCGGCCCCTCGGGGGGGGCAGCCGGGGGGCGGCTCCGAGCTCTGGGGGTGCCCTGGGGGGCGGGGCCCCCTATGCCCCCCCCCGCCTTGCCCCCCAAATCCTGGCCTGTATTTAAAGCTGCAGAGGCCCAATAAACGTAGTGAAGCGTCCTGGTTTTGTGGGGTGCCCTCTGTGCTGGGGTCAGTCCCCCCATCCCCTCGGCCCCTGGCATTGGGGGGGGTCTCTCTGGGGGTGTAGCCCTGGGACCCCCGGCTCTGGCCAGGCTGCTGGGGTGGGATGGGGCAGCGCCAAGAACAGCAGCTGAATCCCCCCAGAGACAAGGGGGGCCCCCAAATCTGGGCCCCACCCTGGACCTCGACTCTGGGACCCAAAGTTGGACCCCAAACCTGGGTCCCAACGGTGGTTCCTCCCCCCGGGACCCCAAAATGGCCCCTGACCTTGGACCCCCACCCGGTCCCCGGACTCGGGTCCCAGAGTGGCTCCAGACCTTGAACCCCAACTCTGGGTCCCACTCGTGGACCCCACGCCTGGAGCCCTCCGCGGTGGGACCCCTGAACCCCAAATGGACCCGAGGGGCGGCAGCATCCCTGCAGGAGCCCCCGCGCCCCGCTGTCACTGCACCCCAGCCCCAGGGTCACCCCAACCCCGCGGGGTCCCTGCGGGGGCCCCCCCCCGCGCTGTCCCCGCTGTCCCCGCGCCGCGGGTCGATTCCGGGCTGGGGGGGGGACCGCAGGGGGCAGCGCTAATTGAATCCGAAGCCAATTAACATGGAGCAGCGCGATCGATAATTAACGCCGGGGCAACGATCGTAATTAACGGGAGGGGGAGGGGGGGGGCTGTCCCCTGTCCCACATCCCTGTCCCTGTCCCCAGCCCGGCCACCCTCACCTGCCCCAGCCAAGGCTCTGGGGGAGCGGGCAGTCTCTGGACATGTCTGGGGGGCTCTGGGATGTGTCTGGGGGTCTCTGGACGAGTCCGGGGGGGCTCTGGGATGTGTCTGGGGGTCTCTGGGATGTGTCTGGGGGTCTCTGGGATGTGTCTGGGGGCCTCTGGGATGTGTCTGGGGGTCTCTGGACGTGTCTGGGGGTCTCTGGGATGTATCTGGGGGCTCTGGGATGTGTCTGGGGGTCTCTGGGATGTGTCTGGGGGGCTCTAGGATGTGTCCGGGGGTCTCTGGGATGTGTCTGGGGGGCCCCGGGGGCTTTATTGGGCCCTGGGTGTTTCTGGCTCCCTCTGGAAAGGGGGGGCGGTGGCCTGTGAAGGGTTCGGGAGATCTCTGCGGGTCCCTCGAGGGTTCCGGGTGTATCTGGGGGTCTCGGGGGGTCTGCAGGTGCAGGGTGCTGCTGGACGGTGCAGAAGGGCGCTGGGCAATACTGCGCTGGACCGCTCTGAACTGGGCTGTACTGGTCTGTACTGGGCTGTTCCAGTCCGTACTGGTCCGTACTGGGCTGCACTGGTCCGTACTGGTCCGTACTGGTCCGGGCAGGCCCCGTTGGCGCAAACTGGAAGGGAAATGGCGCCACCTGGCGGGGCCGTCTGGAACGACAAGCACAGAACAGAGCGGCCAGTACGGACCAGTACGGCCCATCCCAGTACGCCCCATCCCAGTACGGCCCATCCCAGTACAGGACATCCCAGTACAGCCCCATCCCAGTACGGCCCATCCCAGTACGGCCCCATCCCAGTACGGCCCATCCCAGTACGGCCCATCCCAGTACGGCCCATCCCAGTACAGCCCCATCCCAGTATAGCCCCATCCCAGTACGGCCCATCCCAGTACAGGACATCCCAGTACAGCCCCATCCCAGTACGGCCCATCCCAGTACGGCCCCATCCCAGTACGGCCCATCCCAGTACGGCCCATCCCAGTACAGCCCCATCCCAGTATAGCCCCATCCCAGTACGGCCCATCCCAGTACGGCCCATCCCAGTACAGCCCCATCCCAGTATAGCCCCATCCCAGTACGGCCCATCCCAGTACGGCCCATCCCAGTACAGGACATCCCAGTACAGCCCCATCCCAGTACGGCCCATCCCAGTACAGGACATCCCAGTACAGCCCCATCCCAGTACAGCCCATCCCAGTACGGCCCCATCCCAGTACAGCCCATCCCAGTACAGCCCATCCCAGTATGGCCCCATCCCAGTACGGCCCATCCCAGTACGGCCCCATCCCAGTACGGCCCATCCCAGTACGGCCCCATCCCAGTACGGCCCATCCCAGTACAGCCCCATCCCAGTACAGCCCCATCCCAGTACGGCCTATCCCAGTACGGCCCATCCCAGTACAGCCCCATCCCAGTACGGCCCATCCCAGTACAGGACATCCCACTACAGCCCCATCCCAGTACAGCCCATCCCGGTACGGCCCCATCCCAGTATGGCCCATCCCAGTACAGCCCATCCCAGTACGGCCCCATCCCAGTACAGCCCCATCCCAGTACAGCCCCATCCCAGTACGGCCCATCCCAGTACGGCCCATCCCAGTACAGGACATCCCAGTACAGCCCCAGTACAGTACAGGACATCCCAGTACAGCCCCATTCCAGTACAGCCCATCCCAGTACAGGACATCCCAGTACGGCCCCATCCCAGTACGGCCCATCCCAGTACAGGACATCCCAGTACACCCCCATTCCAGTACAGCCCCATCCCAGTACAGCCCATCCCAGTACGGCCCCATCCCAGTATGGCCCATCCCAGTACAGCCCATCCCAGTATAGCCCATTCCAGTATAGGACATCCCAGTACAGCCCCATCCCAGTACAGCCCATCCCAGTACGGCCCATCCCAGTACAGCCCCATCCCAGTATGGCCCCATCCCAGTACGGCCCCATCCCAGTACAGCCCCATCCCAATACAGTCCATCCCAGTACGGCCCATCCCAGTACAGCCCATCCCAGTACAGCCCCATCCCAGTACAGCCCATCCCAGTACGGCCCATCCCAGTACAGCCCCATCCCAGTATGGCCCCATCCCAGTACGGCCTCATCCCAGTACAGCCCATCCCAGTACGGTCCATCCCAGTACAGCCCCATCCCAGTATGGCCCCATCCCAGTACGGCCCCATCCCAGTACAGCCCCATCCCAATACAGTCCATCCCAGTACGGCCCATCCCAGTACGGCCCATCCCAGTACAGGACATCCCAGTACAGCCCCATCCCAGTACAGCCCATCCCAGTACGGCCCATCCCAGTACAGCCCATCCCAGTACGGCCCATCCCAGTACAGTCCATCCCAGTACGGCCCATCCCAGTACAGTCCATCCCAGTACAGTCCATCCCAGTACGGCCCATCCCAGTACAGCCCCATCCCAGTATGGCCCCATCCCAGTACAGCCCATCCCAGTACGGCCCATCCCAGTACAGCCCATCCCAGTACGGCCCATCCCAGTACGGCCCCATCCCAATACAGTCCATCCCAGTACGGCCCATCCCAGTATGGCCCCATTGCAGCTGTGACCGTCCCGCCGCATCTGTCCCCGTCCCTGTCCCCTCTTTCTGTACCCTGTCCCCTCTCCCGGTGTCCCCACTTCCCGGTGTCCCAGTTACCGCCATGTCCCCGTGTCCCAGTGTCCCCATGATGTCCTGGTGTCCCCGTGTCTGCATGTCCCAGTGTCCCACCTCCCAGTGTCCCAGTATCCCCATGTCCTGGTGTCCCGGTGTCCCAGTGTCCCCATATCCTGATGTCCCGGTGTCCCGCGACACACATGTCCCCATATCCTGATGTCCCAGTGTCCCCTTGTCCTGCCTCCCGGTGTCCCCCTGTCCCGGTGTCCCCTTGTTCCCCGCTTGTCGCCTTCCCCCTGTGATGGTGCCACCTCTTGTCGCTGTCCCCGTGCCCGTCCCCCCACCCCTCCCCACCCCGTGGTGCCAGCCCCGTGTCCCTCCCTTGTCCCCTTGTCGCTGTCCCCATGTTTGTCCCCCCCACCCCGTGGTGCCAGCCCCGTGTCCCTCCCTTGTCCCCTTGTCGCTGTCCCCATGTTTGTCCTCCCCACCCCGTGGTGCCAGCCCCGTGTCCCTCCCTTGTCCCCTTGTCGCTGTCCCCATGTTTGTCCCCCCCACCCCGTGGTGCCAGCCCCGTGTCCCTCCCTTGTCCCCTTGTAGCTGTCCCCATGCCCGTCCCCCTCGCGCCCCCCCCCCACGGGGTGTCCCCCGTGTCCGCCCCCCCGCGGGGGTGTCCCCGTGCCGGGAGTGGCCGCTCTATATTTGTCGCTTTGTCCCCAGAATAGCGGCAGACGCGGGGGAGGGGGGAGGGGGGCCGCCCCCCGCCCCGCCCCCCGCCCCCCCCGGGCTATTTTTAGCCCCCGCGTGTTTCCAGGGGAACCCTGATGACGCAGTGACGTCAATGCGGGTCAATCGCCGCCGCCGGGGCTCGCGCGGCCGCCGCGGGCCCCCCCCGCACCCCGGGACCCCCCGGGACCCCCGGGACCCCCCGGGATCCCCCGGGACCCCCGGTACTCCCGGGACCCCCGCCGCCAGCGCAGCGCGGCCGCAGCTCCAGGTAGGACCGAGGGGCCGGGGCGGGGGTCGGGATCCCTCTGTGCCCCCCCCGCCCCGCCCATGGGGGACCCCCCCATCGCCGGGGGTCCCCGGCCGGCCCCTCCCGGGACCCCCGCCCCGCCGGGCCCGACCCCAGCTCAGGGGGGGCTCCCCCCAGACGCCCCCCGGGACCCCCGAGGGTCCGAGCCCCGTCCCAGCCCCCCGGGAGCCCCCGGACCCCAGGCCCCGCTCTGCGGCCCCCCGGGACCCCCGGAACCACCCCCCGGTCCGCGCCGGGACCCCCCCGCAGCCCCTCAGGACCCCCGGGACCCCAGCGCCACCCCCCGCGGCCCCCCGGGACCCCAAATCCCCCGGCCCCGCAAGAGCCGCCTGCCCCCACCCCGCCCCAGCCTGTGACACCCGCCGTGACACCCCGGGGGTCCCCTCCCTGCCCCCCCTTGTCCCCTCTGTCCCGGGGAGGCACCGGGGGTCCCTCAGCTTCAGCCGCCACCGCGGGGGTGACACCGAGCCCCCCCGGGGGGTGGCACCGCCCTCTCCACCCAGGGGACCCCGAAACCGCCCTCGGAGATCTGGAAAGGTCTGTGCCACACACGGCCACTGTCACCGTCACTGTCCCCCTGCGGTCACCACCGGCGTTGGCACCGCTCAAGGACCCTCTGTGTCCCCCCCCCCGGTCCCCTCTGAGCCCCTCCCAAGCTCTGGGGGACCCCCGGGCGAGGGGGAGCCACCCCCAAGTCCCCACCGGCACAGTCACCAAGGGATGTCCCCTCTGTCCCCTTCGTCCCCCCAAACGGGGCTCCCCCGGGGCCGGGGGGTGACAGGGGAGCGGTGGCCTTGGCCGTGTCCCCCGGGGCCGGGGGGTGACAGGGGAGCGGTGGCCTTGGCCGTGTCCCCCGGGGCTGGGGTGTGACAGGGGAGCGGTGGCCTTGGCCGTGTCCCCCCAGCCTCTCCTGCCCTGGCTGGAGCTGGGTCTGGGGGGGACACAGGGGCGGGGGTTGGCAGCCAGCAAAGTGACCCCAGCCCTGTCACTGGCGTGTTGGGGCTGCAGGGGGGGGGACTGGGACATGGGATGGGGACAGGGACATGAGGTGGGGCTGGGGATGGGGACAGGGACAATGGAGTGGGAGGTGGGGTGGCGACAGGGACACGGGGTGGAGACAGTGCCACGGAGATGGGGACACGGGGTGGGGACAGGGACATGGAGTGGGGCTGGAGGATGGAGATTATGGTGGGATGGGGATATGGGATGGGGACAGGGACACCGGTGGGGACAGGGACACGGGTGGGGATGGAGATGTGGGATGGGGCCGTGGGAAGGGAACAGGGACGCGGGGTGGAGCAGGATCACGGGGTGGGGATGACGTGGGCTGGAGCAGGGACACGTTCACTGCTGGCAGGTGATGGTGACACCTCAGCCCGGGCCCAGGTGACGCCAGTGAGGAGCCAGCTGCCCGTGGTGGCCTCGGAGCCGCTCCCCGCTGTCCCTGGGGTGGCACCTCGGCACCAGCCCTGGAGCTGCCCCGGGGACCCCGGAGTGCCACCAACAGGGGACCCCCACAAAGGCCCTCGGGGACAGCCACGCCACCGGGACCCCGAGCTGGGGACATTGCCGTGGACTGGCCGCGGGGGACAGTGGCGCTCCCCAGAGCCACGGAGCGGCCAAAGAGCTTCAGAGCCACGGGCTTGTCCTGTCACCGACCCTGGGACACGGCTCGGACACCCCGCGATTGGGACACTGCCACTCAGCCAATGCCACCGAGGACAGGATCGGTCATGGGCCACGTCCCTGCAGTGCTGGGGGACAGACAGACAGAGCTGACAGCCACAGTGACACTGAGCAATGGCTCCTGAGGTGACAGCGAGCACTGGCTCCTGAGGTGACAGCGAGCAGTAGCCCCACCAGTGACACTGAGCACCGGCTCCTCTGGTGGCCTCCTGCCATCCCCGGGGGCTCTGGGACAGGAGCCTGGGGACACCCTGGGTTGTGCTGGCAGGAGTTGGGGACACTGCTCTATCCCGTGCCACCATCGCTCTGTGCCACGTCTGCTCACCATGCGCCATGTTCCTGTCACTCTGTGCCGTGTCCCTAGTGGTCTGTGCTGTGTCCCCATCACTCTGTGTCACATCAGCATTGCTCTGTGCCGTGTCACCTCACTCCGTGCTACGTCACCATCGCTCTGCGCCGTGTCCCCGTGGGTCTGTCACATCCATGTCACTCTGTGCCACGTCACCTCACTCTGTGCCGAGTCCCCATTGGTCTGTGCCACGTCCCTGTCCCTCTGTGCCACATCCATGTCACTCTGTGCCATGCCACCTCACTGTGCCACATCCCTGTCACTCTGTGCCACATCCATGTCCCTCTGTGCCATGTCACCTCACTGTGCCACACCGCTGTCACTCTGTGCCACATCCCTGTCCCTCTGTGCCACATTCCTGTCCCTCTGTGCCACATTCTTGTCACTCTGTGCCATCCCCATCACAGCCACATCCCCGGTGCTCTGTGCCACATCTCCTCCAAGTCGTCCCATGTCCCCACTGCGCTGTGCCACATCCCCATCACTCAGTGCCGCGTCCCTGTGCCTCTGTGCCACATCCCTGTCCCTCTGTGCCACATCCCTGTCCGTCTGTGCCATGTCACCTCACTGTGCCACATATAGTCCCTCTGTGCCACATCCCTGTCACTCTGTGCCACATCCATGTCCCTCTGTGCCATGTCACCTCACTGTGCCACATCGCTGTCCCTCTGTGCCACATTCCTGTCCCTCTGTGCCACATTCCTGTCACTCTGTGCCATCCCCATCACAGCCACATCCCCGGTGCTCTGTGCCACATCTCCATGTCGTCCCATGTCCCCACTGCGCTGTGCCACATCCCCATCACTCAGTGCCGCGTCCCTGTCCCTCTGTGCCACACCCGTCCCTCTGCCATCCCCCCACCCCTCTGTGCCGCAGCCCCATCACTCCGTGGCACGTCCCTGTCCCTCTGTGCCACCTCTCACGGCTGCCAGTGCCACCGCAGTGCACACGTGACAGGTGGCACACGGCAGGTGACATGTGGCACACAGGGGCGGCACACGGGGGTGGCAGTGTCCCCTGTCCCCCCCAGCACAGGTGACAGCCTGGGGCTGGCGGGGACCTCGGCGCCCGGGGGCCGCGTCCGACCACACGCCCCGTCCCCGGGGGCTCCGCGTGTCCCCGCCACCGCCCCTCCTTGTCACCGGCTCCCTTGTCACTGCGGTGCCACCGCGGGGCCACCGTCCGTGTCCCTCTCGGGTCTTTTTGCGGTCTGGGCTTGCTGTCCCTCCCCCAGCCAGGAAGCCCTTACCCCAAAAAGCATCCGCGGGGGGTCGAGCCTGCGGGGGCCCGCGGGGACCCAGGTAAGTGTGGGGACCCCAAACCCGCGGCCTCAGGGCGCTGGGGACACTGGGGACAGCGAGGGGACAGTGGGGACAGCGAGGGGACACTGGGGACTGTGGGGACACTGCGGGGGCAGTGTTGTGGGGACAGCAGAAATGGGGGCACGAAGCCACCACAGGGGACCAGCGGGGGGGTGACACAGGGACACCCCAGGGTGGGGGGGTGACACTGGGGGTGCCACCAAGCCGGGGCGGGCACAACAGGTCCCCAGCGCTCCCAGTTTGGGTCCCCATCGCTGCCCAGTGACGGGGGAGGGCCCCGAGGGCTTCCCGTGGCCGCGCCACCCCCTGGTGGCACTCGGTGGTGGGGACGGGTGCGGGACAGGGATGGGGACAGGGATGGGGGCATGAGTGACAGTGGGGACAGGGTTTGGGGACACAAGGGGGGACTTGTCCAGGAGGTGACAGGGACTGGGGACAGGCGCTGGGGACACAAGGGACACTGGCAGGGCGATGACAGGGACCGGGACACGAGGGATGCCAGCTGGGAGGGGACAGGCCGTGACGTCACCCAGGTCACCGTGCTAGCTGCGGGGAGCCCTGTGTGTCCCCGGTGTCCCAGCGGTGCCACCTGGGGCCCTGCCAGCGGCTGCCGGGCACTGGTGTCACCGGTGTCACCGCCGGCCTTCCCGGAAGGGCCACCACAGTGTTTGCCGAGTGTCACCACCGTGGTGACACCAGCTCCGGCGTCACCAGCGCGGTGACAGCCCCGCCTGGGGACCCCGACCCTTCCCGGGGCCTGGGGGACCCCCAGGAGGGACACAGCTTGGGGACACCCCGTCCTCTGGGGACACCCCGGGCCGGGAGGTGACAAGGGGAGGTGGTGGGGACAGGAACCACTCCGTTCCCCCCAGTGACAGTGTCGGGGTCCCCCGTGCCCCCAACAGAGCCCCCCTCCCCCCGTGTCACCCTGGTGGTGTCCCCGGCCGGGGGGGCGGGGGGGGACATGGGTCTGGGGGCTCCGGCATCCCCGGGGACACCTGGGACTCCTGAGGACATCGGTGCTGTCCCTGTTGCTGTCCCCATCCTGTGCCAGGTGTGTGTGTGCCACACGCGGGGACTGGGGGCGCGGGGGACGCGGGGGGACACGGGGGGACACGGGGGAACACGGACTGGTGGAAGATACGAGGGCACATGGGGTGACACGAGGTCTGGGGGGACACGGAGGGGCACATGAGGGACACGGGCTGTGGGGACACGGGCGGGTGTGCGGGGACACGGGGGGACACGGGGCGTTGCAGAGGGGGGTTGTGGGAACACGGGGGTGACACAGGGGTGGCACGGGGGGGACACGGGCGCGTGTGCGCGGTCACGGCGCGCGGGGGACGTGTCACCGCCACGCGCGGGGCAGCGCTCACCTGGGCACGTATGCGCGGGGGGGGGGCGGAGGGGGGCGGGACCGCGGGGGGACAACGGGAAACCGGGACCCCCCCCGGAGCCCCCCCCGTGCTCGGTATGTCCCCCGTGTCCCCCCCCCCCGGCCCCCCCAGTGTCCCCAGGTGGCGCCGGGACCCCCCGCGCCGGTCCGAGGCCCCCCGGGCCCCCGGGCCCCGGCCGGACACGGCCCGGCCAGCGCGGGGGGGCGGGGGCGGGCAGCGCTCTGGGGAGCGGCCCCGGCGCTATAAACGGGGGGCGGCGCGATGGAGCCACGGCCGCCACCGACGGGACCCGCGGGGCCACCAGGTGAGTCCGACGCCCCCCCCAGGGGGACACCCCCGCACGGGGACATCCCCACCCCCCCTCCCCCCCGGGACCCCCCACCCGGGGACATGGCCCTCACCGCGGGGGGCCCGGGCTGTGTCCCCCCCACCCCCGGCCCTGGGGGGTGACCCCGGTGTCCCCCTCTCCCCAGGGGAGCCGCGGGACGCCCCCGGGCCTGGCTGGGGACCAAAGTCCCCGGGGGGGTCTGGGCACCCCCTGATTCCTGTCATTGTCCCCCCCCCAACCCCCCCCGGCCCCTGCTGTCCCCGAGGTGGTGGCCGTGCCACCAGCCGTGTCCCCCGGCCCGGGGGACACCGGGGTGACGCAAGGGCCACGGGCCCTCCCGTCCCGGGTGGTGGCTCTGGGGGGGCCTGCGGGGGTCCCCGTGTCCCTCCGTCATCCGGCGCCGTCTCGTTCCAGGCTCGGCGAGTGCGTGCGAGGCTCCGGTGAGTGGCACTGTCCCCGTGTCCCCTCGGACTCCCCCGCGTCCCCTGTCCCCGTGTCACCACCTCACCCCCGTGTTCCCCCATCCCTGTGTCCCCGCGTCCCTGTGTCACCCATGTCCCCGTGTCCTCCGTGTCCCCTCCACCTGCATGTCCCCCCAACCCTGTGTCACCCATGTCCCCATGACCCCCGGTCCTCAAGCAGTGGGTGACAGGGCCACCCTAGTGTCCATCCCGCACCCAGCGAGGGCAGCGGGTCCCCAGGGAGGTGACACAACCCTGGGGACCCAACGCCCCCCCTGACCCTCCCCTCACCCTGTCCACGCTGTCACTGTCACCCGCGTGGTCACGGCCGGGCCCTGGTGTCCCCCGGTGGCCCTGGTGGCCCCGGTGGCAGGTGCCAGAGGGCTCCGGGAAGGCGTCAGGGGGCACGGCCCGGGCGGCACGTGCCGGCGGGGGTCACGGTGGCACCGTGACACGGTGACGAGGGCTTCCGGAGTCCGCGTGCCACCGGCGCCACTTCCCGCATGTCCCTGCCCGCGTCCCCTGTCCCGTCCCTGGTGACATCACCCGCCCCTCCAGCGTCCCCGGGGATGGGGACGACGCGCGTGTCCCCCCTCTGCCGGCGCCCTCCACGCGTCCCGGGGGCTGCGGGACGCCCCCCGGTGACAGCCGTGTCCCCGTGTCCCCAGAGGCGGCGGGATGCGCCGGCGTGTCCCCGTGGGGGTTGCTGTGCCTGGCGGGGGCGGTGGCGGTGGCGGTGGCCGGGGGTCGCCCCGTGCGGCTCGAGAGGGTCCGGGCGGACGCGCGGGCCCTGACCCGGACCCTCAGCACGCGCCTGCAGCAGCTCCAGGTGACCCCGGCCCGGGGGGACACCTCGGGGGGCGAGGGGGGGGCGGTGACACCCGCTGTGACACCGCTGTGACACCCGGGGAGGGCAGAACCTGCCCCAGGCTGGGGTGGGGGGGGCGTCCCCCAGATTTGGGGGCTGATCCGCAGTGGGGTGGGGTCCCCACGGGGGTGTCCCATGGGGCGTCCCCTACCCAGATTTGGGGGGTCCCCAGGAAGGGGCGCCCGGGGCTGGGTGTGTGTGGGGGCTCTGACCCCAAAACGGGGATCTCCAGGGAGTAGGGGGGTCTGTCCCCCCAAAATGGGGTCTGGGGTCTCTGGGGGTCTGTTCCCCCAAAATGGGGTCTGGGGTCTCTGGGGGTCTGTCCCCTTCAAATGGGGTCTGGGATCTCTGGGGGTCTGTACC